>NC_049211.1:2220237-2267737 GCF_013347855.1 Anguilla anguilla
TTTACATCAGGTTATATATATTTGTGTGTGTGTGTGTGTGTGTATGTATGTGTATAGTATGTGGGTGTTGTGTATAGTGTGTGTATAGTGTGTGTGCACGTACGTATCTGTGAGTGTGTGTGTGTCCGTGTCCGCGTGTGTGTGTACACTGTGTGTGTGTGTGTGTGTGTGTGCGTATAGTGTGTGTGTGTACACTGTGTGTGTGTGCGTGTGTGTGTGCGTATAGTTTGTGTGTGTATGTGTGCGTATAGTGTGTGCGCGCGTATAGTGTGTATGTGTAACACAGCTCTGTCTCTCTCTGCTCTCTCAGGAACCAGAAGCAGCGGGTCTAACCCCAGCGTAGTCAAAGGGCGACGCCCCTCTCCCCAGGAGAAGGACCGCAAGTCGACGGGCAGCGGGGGCAGCGAATCGGAGCCCGGCACGCGGGGAGGGAGGCGGGCCGAACGATCGTCCAGCCAGCTGAGCCACCACAGCCACGCCCACTCCAGCCACAGCCACGCCCACTCCGCCTACAGCCACGCCCAGTCGCACAGGAGCCAGGGCTTCTCCCAGAGCGGCCACGCCCCTTTCTCCTACGGCCACGCCCCTTTCTCTCAGCACGCCCACCTGTCGTGCGATCACAGCGAGCGGAGCCACGCCTCCTCGTACGGCCCCCCCGGCCTGCCGCCCCCCTACAGCCTGGCCCGGCTGGCCCCCAAGGTGCCCCTGAGCAGCGGCCCCCCCGGGGCCCCCCCCCTGCGCGACCTGGGGGCCGTCCCGCCGGAGCTGACCGCCAGCCGCCAGTCCTTCCAGCACGCCATGGGCAACCCCTGCGAGTTCTTTGTGGACATCATGTGACCAGGTCATGTGACCAGGTCAGGTGACACTGTGAAAAGCACACAGCAATCTCTGCTGTACCCCCCCCCCCCCAAGATCACTAACACCGACAGAACCCCCCTAATCGCTACACTACTCCGGCACTCAGACCCCCCCAACCCCCCCGTCCCCGAAAGAAAACCCCCACGCGCCTGCCTCTGACCGCCCCAGACTGGCTGTTTCCTGCTTCCTGTTTCCTGCAGTGGCTGGTTAACTGAAAGTGGTGCTGCACTGGGCACAAGTACTGGAATGGAGCCTCCCAACAACCGCAACCCCCCCCCCCCCAATACTCAGAGTTTGGATCTCAATCCTCCAGACTCCGAGCTCTGGGAAGCAGGCCACACATCAGGACTCCCAGAGCTGGACATTGCCCGCAAGTGAACTCAGTTTCCCAGGATCCCTCACTCCGTCACAGGGTAACTCCACAACCGTCTGCCTTCATACTCTGGGTAAGGAGTGGAATCCCTACTCTAGCACGTGGTAAACTTAGAAAACCCTGACTACCATTTACCTGCCAGAAGGTAAAAATGCCCACCCCCTTGCCGACATGCAGGAGGGGGGTGTAAGTAAGGCTTTTTGGGTGCCAGTCTTTAAGCAGACTGGCATGTCCCCTATGAAAGCAGCGGGGTGTTCATTTTAATTCCCAAACTGACGTGCGGAATTCTGCCTTCGCATGAAAAAAAGCTGCTTTTAAAACTGCAACGCCGCTTCCGCATTGACGGCGAACCGACTCCGTTTCCAAGACAACAGGTTTTATTTTATTTTATTATTTTTTTTAACCAGACGCAAATCCCCGTGCTCGTTTGAACTGTGAAAACGTAGGAAGTAAAAACCAAGCGAACGTGACAACCAAAGGCTTTCACAGAAAGCAGAGTTTGATCTCACAGAGAGAGGCTCATCGCGGACGCTAAGACTGCTCAGAGACCTTCGACCAGCCCTTTAAAAGCCGTCGTATGCTCACGACGATGGCGACTGTGCACAGAAATAGTCAGTGTTTTCAGAGGTGGATAGTTCAGGGGTCAGATAGTGGAAGTCCTGCTTTGTGTTTCTTCTACCCATGAACTCCAGCCAGCTGATTTCACTAATCAGTTCTACCTCCTGGCTGAAGAATTGTGCTAATTAATAAAATCCAGGTGATTGGAACAAAATACTGGGGAGGACTTCTGCTTTTTTTTAACCTGGATTTTCCACCTCTGGTGTTGATCTGAAACTAATATGAGTGGTGAAATGTGTTGGCATCCGGTGTCTTTGTGTTCCCAGGAAGCACATTACATGTAAGTCGTTCTTCATATTTAAATACGTCCAGATGCCCCTCCCTCCTTTTCCCCAAAGCCTTCTGGGGAAGCAATCCTGTAACCGTGTCTAAGCACTTTTTAAACGTTTCTTGTCTGACCCTTTAGTATTAAACACTGTTGGCAATCTGAAATTTCTGCTTTCTTTTTGTTTCTTAAAAACCGAAATTATCAAATTGTACAGGAAAAAATATATATTATATATATGAAAAATAAATATATATATGTATAAAGACCAGGACTGGCAGATTTTGTAAGCTGATGCATTGTATAAACTGATACAATGGACGTGGTGTTTCAATATTGGTGAATTTCAATATTGGTGAATTTGATTTTCTTTTTTTAAAATAATTTTGTCCCTAATGATTTTAAATTTTTTTGTTTGTTTTTGTTGATGAAATCTGTTATGCATTCAATTGTTTTTATTCTTAATTCAAAGAATAAAATGTAAAAAATAAAAAAAATAAAAAAATGTCTGTATAGCTTTTATTTTTGAGTCTGTAAGATGCTCCTGTCAAAATAATCAGCAGGATGTGCTTATAGATACTGTACATAGTTTAGCATTTTTTTAAATGTCATTATTGCAAGATAGTGTTTAGTAGGGGAGATGTATCATGCTCCCTGTTTGATAGGTTACTGCACAAGTACCTAAAGAAGATCCATTCAGTGCCTAACCAGATGTTAATTACTTATCTGTCTGAAGTGGTCAGGCTTGACATTCCTGCTTTGGACTCTGAGTGTGACTCAGCTCTGCCGAGATGTTGTGGTGGTGAAATGTGGCTCTAGATGGAGAAAAACTCATGTTTTGTTGGCGTACATTGGAAGACTGCTGTGTCTGTGTCTGTGTGTGTGTGTGTGTGCGTGTGTGTGTGCGTGTGTGAAATGTAATACATTTCAAAATATGCAATGGCTTTGGGGTAAGGCTTGGAAATTTTGTGAATATCTGCTCTCGTGGAAGCTATGCCTTAAACCTCACAGAAATGTTGGAGGCTTGTTGTTACATTACATTACAGGCATTTGGCAGACGCTCTTATCCAGAGCGACGTACAACAAAGAGTATAACCATAACCAGGAACAAGTATGACGAAACCCCTAGAGAGAAGTACTGGTCCAAGTGCAGGGAACAACCGCATAGTTCAACTTGGACCCTGAAGGTTAAACTGATTAACACTAACAACGAGAACGGCAACAACGCAGTCTATGGAAAAAATACAGGTAGTAGTTAAGACAGTTAATGCACCTAAGTCACCTACGAAGCAGCTGCCTAGTTACAACCCTATGCTTACAGTCATTTAAGAGATTACAGGGAGGTAGGGAGGGATGGGGAGAGGTGCAGCCTGAAGAGGTGAGTCTTCAGTCGTCGCTTGAAATGGGTCAGTGTCTCAGCTGTTCTGACCTCCACGGGGAGGTCATTCCACCATCATGGGACCAGAACAGACAGGAGATGTGTTCGAGAAGCGCAGGTGTGAAGAGGGGGAGGTGCCAGGCATCCTGAGGTAGCAGAACGGAGGAGTCTGGCTGGCATGTAGGGTTTGAATATCTTGTGGAGGTATGCTGGGGCTGATCCCTTGACTGCCTGGTATGCTAGGACCAATGTTTTAAATTTGATGTGAGCTATAACAGGCAGCCAGTGGAGGGTAGTGAGCTGAGGAGTGACGTGGGAGTGTCTGGGGAGGTTGAAGACCAGACGAGCTGCAGCATTCTGAATGAGTTGCAGGGGTCTGATGGAAGATGCACCGGCAGTCCAGCCAGAAGAGAGTTCAGTTGTATGACATTTAGATTTATGGAGAACTGCATGCATTTATCCACTAGGTGGAGACATATAGACTCAGATTGTGACATTTTCCTGTATTGTAAACATTTCTTCTACTTTGATTTACAAGTAAATGCAGTTGTTTTACACTTTTTTCTTCAGTGATTACCAGAATTCACTTAACAGTAATTTCGAAAGAAATAACTATTCTTTCTTTTAATTGTTTTTCATAGAGTTAAGAAGAAATATTGGCTGGTTCTCTGTCCTTCTTGTAAAGTTCGGTCACTTTAAATCAGCCACCTAACAAATTATTTAATTAAATGTGGTCTAACTTTGAATTTAATTTAATTAAATAATTCATAAACATATAATTAATTAAAAACTGTGACAGATTCTATTGATCTAAAAAAAAATTTAATTTAGTTAAAAATAAGCTCTGCACCTCCATGTGGACACCATGGCATTGCTGTGATATGTGGTCATCTGTAAACTTGTACCAGGTTTTATCTGACGTGTCATCAAACTGTCTTATAGTAACAGGCATTTACGTAAAAGACCACGCCCACAAGCAAGTTCAGTGGCTTGTCATTTGGCCCTCCTTTGACAAAGCCACGTGAAAGATAATGACTGTATAGCAGCCGCTAAACGCAGAAAAACAAATCGTGTACTAATTGGTTAATTTTTCTAGGAGGAGTAACATGCTTTTCACAACAACTAAAATGATTTTTTTTAATCCACTAAGTCCACAGGCATATTTGTTTTACAGGAGGAGGGCAACGCAATCTTTTGGAGGTTACATTCAAGTCTCAAGGAACGAACGGGACCGGAGTTATGATGATGTGCACGTACTGAAAAATTCAAACGAGAGTTACGGTTGCAATAAGCGCTGTCCGATTCATTCAGTGGTTTCTGGCACGAGATTAAAAATCAGCCATGTTGTTGAGGTGAGTGGAAGAAATAAATATATTATTCGGTTCCAAAGAATGGAGAATACAATACAGTGTGGGCAAAAGCAATATGTGTATGTAGTGCAGTGTTTTTCCCGTGAAATTGATTTTTAATCACAAACAAAAAGTCTTCAAACAAATATGTCTTTGTACCTTTAACATTCAACAGCACTTCATCCCCAAATTACCCAATCTGCATCACACATCTCAAACAAAAAAACAAAACAAACACTCATTTATAACCCACCCAGTAAAATACCCAAAATACAGAGTATTTTATCTCTGTATGCATGTACTGGGTGAACTGGGTTTGATACAATGGATTTATGTTATTTGAATGTACACTTAATCGATGTAATTATTACCTCTATCTTTTTATTGCTACGGTGGCAAGGTGGGGCTGTGGTTAGTGCTGTTGTCTCGGAAAACGGAGGTTGCGGGTTTGAGTCCTTTGATCCTCCCTGTGTGGAGTTTGCATGTCCTCCCGGTATCAGGATTCTTCACCATAACTGCCTCAAAATGCATTCGAATTTATTTCACCACGGTTGTTGAATAAAGACAATTCATCATTCGTCTGACAGTCTATTTAAAATTTTATGAACTTTTTGGATATAAGACTGTATATAATCTCATGCACTTTTCCCAGTGAAACAGATTGTGGATAGTAAATGTCACGTTATTTATTTCACCATGGTTGTTGAATAAAAATGATTTCTCATTCATCTGAATGTAAAAGCTGAGTAATTCTGTGTTTTAGCAATTTTCCACATTTTTAAATCTAAAACTATAGTGTTAGGTATTTTACTGGTCTCCCAGTGAAATAGATAATTAACTAGAAATACCCCAAAACAAATTATGATTCCATTATCCTACTGTGGTTGTTAAATAAAAATGATTTCTCATTCAACTGAAAGTAAAGCTCAATAGCTTTTTGACATCAGACATATAGTTAAAAATATCCTCTTTTGCCAGTGAAATGGTGTATTCATTATAGATATCCCAAAAACACAATTATTTACTCCTCCATGTTTGTTGAATAAAGATTAATGCAATCATTGAATATGTAATGTAATAATTGAATGTGATAATTGAATTGATCATTTTAGATTTTAGCATTTTTTTCATGTTTTGCATATGAGACTACAGTCATTTGCTGTTGATCCAGAATAAAAAAAACATAATCAAAATGTATCTGAAAAAGTCTCATAATTTATTTAATTCATTGTGGTTGTTGAATAAACATGATTTCTCATTCATCTGAACGTAATAAATGTAATTAATCTATTTTGGATTTCTGCATTTTCTTTCAGTTCTTGGACATCAGATTATAGTCATTTGGCTGTTTGGCAAATGAAATAAATAATTGATCATAGACGTCCCAAACACATTTTTATTCATTTATTTCACCATGAAATTGATTCATTATAAACATCTTAAAATTTGTTTTTCATCATTTATGTCACCACAGTAGTTGTAAGAACATATTATCCATCCATCCATCCGTATCAAAAAATTTAAGATAGATAATATTTACTTTTTTTCAGTTTTCATAGATAAGGCATAAGAATATAGTCTCAGGTATTTTGCTGATAATTCACTGAAATAGATTTTTCATGGTAAACTTATTTTTCATCATTAATTTCACCACAGTAGTTGTATAAACATTATTTCACATCCATCTATTATTAAAAAAATGTGAAATAGAAGATTTTTGCAGTTTTTAACTTTATTGATATAAGACTATATGTAGTCTTATGTATTTTTAGATAACTAAACAGATTCTATAATCATAAACATCTTAATTATTTTTCATCATTTATATCACCACAGTAGTTGTATACAAATAAGTTCCCATCCATCTATATTAAAAAAGTAAAAAAGAAAATATTTACATTTTTTCTCTTTATTTATATAAGAATATAGTCTTATGGATTTTACTGATCTTTCACTGAAATAGATTTTTTATCATTAATGTCTTAAAATTATATATTCATCCTTTATTTCACCACAGTAGTTGGATAAACATTATTCCCATCCATCTATATTAAAAAATGCAAAATTGAAAATATTTGCATTTTTTCTCTTTATTTATATAAGACTATAGTCTTATGTATTTTACTGATCATTCACTGAAAGAATTTTTTTTATCATAAATGTCTTTAAAAAAATATTTTTCCTCATTTATTTCACCACAGTAGTTGGATAAACATTATTTTCCATCCTTCTATATTAAAAAATGCAAAATAGAAAATATTTTAATTTTATCTCTATATTTATATAAAACTATAGTCTTATGTATTTTACTGATCTTTCACTGAAATAGATTTTTTTATCATAAATGTCTTTAAAAATATTTTTCATCATTTATTTCACCACAGTAGTTGGATAAACATTATTTCCATCCATCTATATTAAAAAATGCAAAATTGAAAATATTTGCATTTTTTCTCTTTATTTATATAAGACTATAGTCTTATGTATTTTACTGATCATTCACTGAAAGAATTTTTTTATCATAAATGTCTTTAAAAATATATTTTTCATCATTTATTTCACCACAGTAGTTGGATAAACATTATTTTCCATCCTTCTATATTAAAAAATGCAAAATTGAAAATATTTTAATTTTATCTCTATATTTATATAAAACTATAGTCTTATGTATTTTACTGATCTTTCACTGAAATAGATTTTTTTATCATAAATGTCTTTAAAAATATTTTTCATAATTTATTTCACCACAGTAGTTGGATAAACATTATTTTCCATCCTTTTATATTAAAAAATGCAAAATAGAAAATATTTGCATTTTGTCTCTTAATTTATATAGCACTATAGTCTCATGTATTTTACTGATCTTTCACTGAAATAGATTTTTTATCATTAATGTCTTAAAATTATATATTCATCATTTATTTCACCGCAGTAGTTGGATAAACATTATTTCCATCCATCTATATTAAAAAATGCAAAATTGAAAATATTTGCATTTTTTCTCTTTATTTATATAAGACTATAGTCTTACGTATTTTACTGATCTTTCACTGAAATAGATTTTTTTATCATTAATGTCTTTAAAAATATTTTTCCTCATTTATTTCACCACAGTAGTTGGATAAACATTATTTTCCATCCTTCTATATTAAAAAATGCAAAATAGAAAATATTTTAATTTTATCTCTATATTTATATAAAACTATAGTCTTATGTATTTTACTGATCTTTCACTGAAATAGATTTTTTAATCATAAATGTCTTTAAAAATATTTTTCATCATTTATTTCACCACAGTAGTTGGATAAACATTATTTTCCATCCTTCTATATTAAAAAATGCAAAATAGAAAATATTTGCATTTTTTCTCTTTATTTAAATAAGACTATAGTCTTATGTATTTTATTGCTCTTTCACTGAAATAGATTTGTTTAATCATAAATGTCTTTAAAATATTTTTCATCATTTTTTTCACCACAGTAGTTGGATAAACATTATTTTACATCCTTCTATATTAAAAAATGCAAAATAGAAACTATTTGCATTTTGTCTCTTTATTTATATATGACTATATCCTTATGTATTTTACTGATCTTTCACTGAAATAGATTTTTTATCATTAATGTCTTAAAAATATATATTTCATCATTTATTTCACCACAGTAGTTGGATAAACATTATTTTCCATCCTTCTATATTAAAAAATGCAAAATTGAAAATATTTGCATTTTTTCACTTTATTTAAATAAGACTATAGTCTTATGTATTTTATTGCTCTTTCACTGAAATAGATTTGTTTAATCATAAATGTCTTTAAAATATTTTTCATCATTTTTTTCACCACAGTAGTTATATAAACATTATTTTACATCCTTCTATATTAAAAAATGCAAAATAGAAAATATTTGCATTTTGTCTCTTAATTTATATAGCACTATAGTCTTATGTATTTTACTGATCGTTCACTGAAATAGATTTTTTATCATTAATGTCTTAAAATTATATATTCATCCTTTATTTCACCACAGTAGTTGGATAAACATTATTTCCATCCATCTATATTAAAAAATGCAAAATTGAAAATATTTGCATTTTTTCTCTTTATTTATATAAGACTATAGTCTTATGTATTTTACTGATCATTCACTGAAAGAATTTTTTTATCATAAATGTCTTTAAAAAAATATTTTTCCTCATTTATTTCACCACAGTAGTTGGATAAACATTATTTTCCATCCTTCTATATTAAAAAATGCAAAATAGAAAATATTTTAATTTTATCTCTATATTTATATAAAACTATAGTCTTATGTATTTTACTGATCTTTCACTGAAATAGATTTTTTTATCATAAATGTCTTTAAAAATATTTTTCATCATTTATTTCACCACAGTAGTTCGATAAACATTATTTTCCATCCTTCTATATTCAAAAATGTAAAATAGAAAATATTTTCATTTTATCTCTATATTTATATAAAACTATAGTCTTATGTATTTTATTGCTCTTTCACTGAAATAGATTTGTTTAATCATAAATGTCTTTAAAATATTTTTCATCATTTTTTTCACCACAGTAGTTGGATAAACATTATTTTACATCCTTCTATATTAAAAAATGCAAAATAGAAAATATTTGCATTTTGTCTCTTAATTTATATATGACTATAGCCTTATGTATTTTACTGATCATTCACTGAAAGAAATTTTTTATCATAAATGTCATTAAAAAATATTTTTCATCATTTATTTCACCACAGTAGTTGGATAAACATTATTTTCCATACTTCTATATTAAAAAATGCAAAATTGAAAATATTTGCATTTTTTCTCTTTATTTAAATAAGACTATAGTCTTATGTATTTTATTGCTCTTTCACTGAAATAGATTTGTTTAATCATAAATGTCTTTAAAATATTTTTCATCATTTTTTTCACCACAGTAGTTATATAAACATTATTGTATATCCTTCTATATTAAAAAATGCAAAATAGAAAATATTTGAATTTTTTCTCTTTATTTAAATAAGACTATAGTCTTATGTATTTTACTGCTCTTTCACTGAAATAGATTTGTTTAATCAGAAATGTCTTTAAAATATTTTTCATCATTTTTTTCACCACAGTAGTTATATAAACATTATTTTACATCCTTCTATATTAAAAAATGCAAAATAGAAAATATTTGCATTTTGTCTCTTAATTTATATAGCACTATAGGCTTATGTATTTTACTGATCTTTCACTGAAATTCATTTTTTATCATTAATGTCTTAAAATTATATATTCATCATTTATTTCACCACAGTAGTTGGATAAACATTATTTCAATCCATCTATATTAAAAAATGCAAAATTGAAAATATTTGCATTTTTTCTCTTTATTTATATAAGACTATAGTCTTATGTATTTTACTGATCATTCACTGAAAGAATTTTTTTATCATAAATGTCTTTAAAAAAATATTTTTCATCATTTATTTCACCACAGTAGTTGGATAATCATTATTTTCCATCCTTCTATATTAAAAAATGCAAAATAGAAAATATTTTAATTTTATCTCTATATTTATATAAAACTATAGTCTTATGTATTTTACTGATCTTTCACTGAAATAGATTTTTTTATCATAAATGTCTTTAAAAATATTTTTCATAATTTATTTCACCACAGTAGTTTGATAAACATTATTTTACATCCTTCTATATTAAAAAATGCAAAATAGAAAATATTTGCATTTTGTCTCTTAATTTATATAGCATTATAGTCTCATGTATTTTACTGATCTTTCACTGAAATAGATTTTTTATCATTAATGTCTTAAAATTATATATTCATCATTTATTTCACCGCAGTAGTTGGATAAACATTATTTCCATCCATCTATATTAAAAAATGCAAAATTGAAAATATTTGCATTTTTCTCTTTATTTTTATATAAGACTATAGTCTTATGTATTTTACTGATCATTCACTGAAAGAATTTTTTTAATCATAAATGTCTTTAAAAAAATATTTTTCATCATTTATTTCACCACAGTAGTTCGATAAACATTGTTTTCCATCCTTCTATATTAAAAAATGCAAAATAGAAAATATTTTAATTTTATCTCTATATTTATATAAAACTATAGTCTTATGTATTTTACTGATCTTTCACTGAAATAGATTTTTTTATCATAAATGTCTTTAAAAATATTTTTCATCATTTATTTCACCACAGTAGTTGGATAAACATTGTTTTCCATCCTTCTATATTAAAAAATGCAAAATTGAAAATATTTTCATTTTATCTCTATATTTATATAAAACTATAGTCTTATGTATTTTATTGCTCTTTCACTGAAATAGATTTGTTTAATCATAAATGTCTTTAAAATATTTTTCATCATTTTTTTCACCACAGTAGTTGGATAAACATTATTTTACATCCTTCTATATTAAAAAATGCAAAATAGAAAATATTTGCATTTTGTCTCTTTATTTATATATGACTATAGCCTTATGTATTTTACTGCTCTTTCACTGAAATAGATTTGTTTAATCAGAAATGTCTTTAAAATATTTTTCATCATTTTTTTCACCACAGTAGTTATATAAACATTATTTTACATCCTTCTATATTAAAAAATGCAAAATAGAAAATATTTTAATTTTATCTCTATATTTATATAAAACTATAGTCTTATGTATTTTACTGATCTTTCACTGAAATAGATTTTTTATCATTAATGTCTTAAAAATATATATTTCATCATTTATTTCACCACAGTAGTTGGATAAACATTATTTTCCATCCTTCTATATTAAAAAATGTAAAATAGAAAATATTTGCATTTTATCTCTATATTTAAATAAGACTATAGTCTTATGTATTTTACTGATCTTTCACTGAAATAAATTTTTTATCATAAATGTCTTTAAAATATTTTTCATCATTTATTTCACCACAGTAGTTGGATAAACATTATTTCCCATCCACTGATTTTCCAGTGAAACACATTTTTCATCAGAAATGTCTTTAAACTGATTTAAATAAATTTCATCACCGTGGTTGTCTAAACATTATTTTCAATCCATCTGAGATATAATTAAAAAAATAGAATTTCTTTCCATTTTTCCATTGTATTTTGCTTATGTATGTTCATTGTTAAAAAGTATTTTTATTTGTTTTTTTTTTTTCACTTTAGTAGTTAAACAACTTATTTCTCATTCATCGGAATGAAAATATTTAATTTATAAATTATTGGTATGTTTTGTCTTTTTTGGATGTCATATTTTCTCTTATAGTTATCATACAGTAAATATCTTGTTTTTCCATTACAATTGATTGAAGTACAATTGAAATATTGTCAATGCAATAATAGAAATACAAAGTGCTGTGTCAAAAGTCATTTATATTGAATACAGCATTTCACTTAATAACTATCCAATTATTTTGCTAACATGTTACATCCCACTAGAGAAACCATTTTATCATCCAAAAACAATTACTCATCCTTACGATGACCTTTTCACAAGCTCCTGAAAACAACTCTAATTCTTCCTCAGCTGTAACCTTCATCATTTTCCTAACACTAGCTGAACCCTGATTTGAGCCATAAAACCTAATTGAAGCCATCGTTACCTTCTGAAAACATCTGATTACTCATTTGAATTTGTTTTAAAAAAAAAAAGTAAATATCATGAATACAATAATACAAATGCAAAATAATATGTTTGAGGTCATTAAAAATGTTTTCCCTGAAAAAGATTGCATATATTATATATCTTTTAATCATCATATGTACCCATGCTAGTTTTCCAAACTGTAATGCTAGCTGATCCCTAATTTGAGCCCTAAAGCATAATTGAAGCCATAGGCATATTTGTTAAAATCTATTTACTCATTTGAAATGACTTAAAAACAAAATATCATAAATACAATAATACAAATGCAAAAAAAAAAAAAAAAGTCTGTGGTCATTTAAAAAAAAAAAAAAGCTTTCCCTTAAAAATATGCATATGCATTGTGCATCTTGTTATGGTCATATGATCTTCGTTCCTGCTCTCGCCTGTGGTCCCGAGCTATGGGTAGTGACCGAAAGAGTGAGATCCCAAATACAAGCAGCCGAAACGGGGTTCCTCCTTAGGGTCGCAGGGCTTACTCTCCTCGACAGGGTGAGGAGCTCAGCTGTCCGAGAGGACCTCAGAGTAGAACCGCTGCTCCTCTGCATTGAAAGGAGTCCGTTGAGGTGGTTTGGGCATCTGATAAGGATGCCTCCTGGGCGCCTCCCTCTGGAGGTGTTCTGGGCGCGGCCACCGAGGAGGAGACCCAGGGGTAGACCTAGGACACACTGGAGGGATTATATCCAAAGGCTGGCCTGGGATCGCCTGGGGATCCACCGGGATGAGTTGGCGGAAGTCTCTGGGGAGAGGGACGTCTGGGCTGCTCCGCTTGCCCCTTTGCCTCCGTGATCCTGACTTGGATTAAGCAGTTAGAAAATGGATGGATGGATGGATGGATGGTTCGGGTCATAGGTACCCATGCTACTAGAGAAAATTTTTTAGCTCATTCAAAATCAAAACAAACACATCTCCTAACCTTTCTTCAAGCTGCTGAACACAACTGTAAACTTGCCTCAACCCTCAGACCTTTTTCCGAACCCTAACCCTAACCCTAACCCTAGCTGAACCCTAATTTGAGCCCTAAAGCATAATTGAAGCCACAGGCATATTTGTAAAAAAAATCTAATTACTCATTTGAAATTGTTTAAAAACAAAGTAAATATCATGAATTCAATGATACAAATGCAAAATATGTCTAAGGTCATTTTAAAAAAAAGTTTTCCCTGAAAAAAATATACATATATTATACACCATTTTATGGTCATAGGTACCCATGCTACAAGAGAAAAATTTTGGCTCGTCCAAAATTAAAAATGAACCCATGTCCTAGCTTTTCTTCAAGCTGCTGAACACAACCGTAAACTTTTTCCCTTACCCTAACAATCATTTTAATTCTGATTTATTTCACAAACATGGTTGAGAAACAGTATTTCACAAATGCAAAGAAATCCAAGGAAATATGTTTAAGACATGAAAAATACCTCTCAAAGTATCAAAATACAAAAGACCAGATCGTACAACTAAATAAACAAAAATGTATTTAGGTGGATGAGAAACATTCTGATTATAACCAATGGGATGAAATGCATACAAGTAAAACTTTTGAAGTCATTTGAAATGAAAAATCCATTTCACCAAAAGAATAACACTCACATGTAGGTGATCGCAAGCTCCAGTTGATCCAAGATGGGAGCAGTTTCCCAAAAGAACACTCACATGTAGGTGATCACAAGCTCCAGTTGATCCAAGATGGGAGCAGTTTCCCAAAAGAACACTCACATGTAGGTGATCACAAGCTCCAGTTTTCCCGAGACAGCAGCAGTTTTCCTTGTGAACTAGGACGAGATATTTGAACCGCCCAGCATGGCAGACAGCCGTCTTTGTATCTGCAGAATCTGAGCAAAATAAATAAATCCAGGCGCTTTGGTCCTTTTGGTTTTGGTAATTTCCCCTGGACCACTGTGAGGGCTTGGTTAACAAGAGTGAATCCAATTATAGTAACCACACAAAACAGATGTTTGAAAAGGTTGTTCAAACTTTACTTGAGGGTTTGTCGAAAAAAACAGGCATAAGGTCATAACCTGGATCAGTCCATAAACACAGGCGAAGGTACAAAGAGCAAAGTCCAAAAAATCAGAATTCAGAAAGTCAGGCAAAATGGTCAAAAGCACTGAGAACAAACAACAAGACTACTACACAAACTTAGCAAGCTCAAACTCGAATACTCGAGTACTTCAGAAAAAAAGGACAGGGCTTAAAGACACAGAACTTAACAAGACACAGGTGATATTAACAATGAACGACAGGTGAGACTCATTACACAACACAATGGGCATTTTCCAGAATCCTGGTGAGAGTCCCAGAGAGAAACTGTGGGGGCTATGTCTCCCTCTGGTGGCTCACAGAGGGAAAGACAGGAAACCTCACACACCCTACCTGCGTCACCCTACCTGCGTCACACTACCTGTGACACGCTACCTGTGGCATCATTAGTCCTACTGAGGGTGAACATGAGCCGATGTATTGTTGGCCATTGGGGGTGTGGAGGAAAACCTCCTCCTAGGTTCGATGGGTGAGTCAGCGATGTAAGAAGAAAGACTAGAAACAATGATTTCTTCTAATTATCTTTTATTTTCTTCTAATAATCTTTTTATTTTACGCAGGCCTACGGGAGGTCTCCAGTACCATAAAGACACACAGAGAGCTTCTTCGAATTACGTTTTACATCCTTTTTTTATACAATCAGATCTCCTTCTACCATTATGTATCTTCCCTCTAAAACAACCAATCCCAGCCTAGGTCACACGTTTCACCAGCTAGTTTAACAATAACTATTATATAGTTTTCAATTTTAATAAATGACAGATATTTCACCACACACTTACAGAGGTATGTATATGCGTGACTTGAAAAACAAGTATTTGTTCTCATGATTAACAATTGTTTAATCTTCCAGTTCCAAAGTACATGCACTTTAAATGCATTCAATACATGCTGTAATCCAAATGAAACATTTAACTCATATACAAACACATCAGCATGTTCTAACAGAATATGTTTATATTTTTACTGTTGCTGTTATTAATTTGATTTTATTCATTTTTACAGAATATAATTATGCAGTAACTAGACATAGCAGTTCTTTCTCTTCTCTTGCAACTCAAAGGTCTTCTGCACAAGACTGTTTCCCAACATAAATTACTTACAAAATTTCAAGTAAATGTTTACGATTTTCAAAACAAACAAACCGGAGCCTGCCCGCGGCAGATGGGTTCCCCCCGGTTCTGCTCAAGGTTTCTTCCTGTTATCAGTCAGGGAGTTTTTCCTTGTCACTGTTGCCCTAGGCTCACTCTTTGGGGGCCGGTTCTCTGTAAAGCTGCTTTGTGACAAAGCTCCTTTGTTAAAAGTGCTATGCAAATAAAATTGATTGATTGATTGTATGCATCAGTGTACAAAGAGGCCACAGTCTTTCCTTAGTTACAAATTCTTAGACATAACATAGAAAACCTGCTGTTCTTCATCGATCTTCACATAATCACATACATTTAACTATTTTCTTGATCAATACAATCTTCAATAGAAGAAATTTAAAAGATATATGAACATTAAAAGAATACAGGAGAAGCATAGGGGGTAACATATTTTAACCAGTTTGCTTTGACAGTTTTTTTTTTTATTAACTTCTGGGCATGGCAAGAAATGACTTCTGAAAACATTAATTTTGGATGTTGTTTTCTAACTACCATAGCCAATGAGGATGCATGTTTCATGCATATATTAGCATTTAAATGAACCACACTTCGTCAGCATCAAATGGTCAATATGTAAGCAAAACCTTCCCGGTGCTGATCAGTACGTCACAATCTCATGAATATAAGATGATGTCTTTTGATGCTCAGAAATTTGATAGACTAGCATACACAGCGATTAAATAACTAATTAAGATGCTAATATATGCTTGAAACAGGCACCTTAGTTGGCTATGGTAGTTACAAACGCATAAACATGTGCAATTTTTTTCTTGGCTGCCTGCCCATGCATTTATATATCCTTCTTACCTGTAATCGTAAATATTACAATAAATACAATAAATATTACGTCACTAGACACCAACCCTAGTGATGTCACTGATGGGAAATATATTGTAATATTTACGATTACAGGGAAGAAGGTTATATACAGGTTTCCCCCTCCCCCCCAACCTGCTGTTTTTACCTTTTTTGTGGGGGTCCAAGTCTTAATTAGGGGGGTCAGACAACCCCAAATCCCCCCCGTAATTCTAACCCTGGTTCTGACTGTTATAGGTGTTTTTTTTTATTATCAGGTTTTATTTTGTCATCCAATAAAAGGGCTCTGGCGGTGAGATGATAGTCTGACGCATTTAGCAAAGAGGAGGCGTCGCTCTCTACCTCTGACGTACCAGCCAGGCAGCCGGCAGCGAGAACTGACAGGCGCGCCTACGCTCCGCGAGGGGGCTTTCCTCAGCCCGCGCACTCATTGACTGATTCCAGAACCCTCCGCCCGCCCAAAAACTGAACCCAGAAATGAATTCGAGCGGCCGTGCAGCTCGCAGGTGCCTGGGCGAGGAGTGCGTGAGCGGCGGACTTGCGCGTTTTGAGTACGACCATACGCTTAAGAATTTTCCGCCCCCCTCCCCTCCCCACTACGTATGCAATAGGCCAGCGAGACGTAATCGGCAACGGCCAAAATAGCTAGCCTACCTGCCTCTGTTCCGCGCAGTCTACTTTGCTGACTGGAAGTAGCCCTGCAGTAGCCCACTGTTCGGTGAGCGACTTGTGGCTTCCAGCTGCAAAACGTCAATCAACAGCGTTTTGTTGAAATGTCGATGTGGGCTGAATGAGGTCGTTGCCGCAGTTTGGGGGGGCGGGGGGGTGGGGGAGCGGTGACATGTGAGTAACGGTGTACCAAAAGGGGGTGGGCGGTGAGAGCGGGTGGGTCAGAGGAGGAGTGATGTGCGATTTCCTCCCATCTTGCGCACAGTGTGAGAGAGGTACATGACGTCAAAGTCTTTAAAGTTGCGTGTGGAAACTCTCGCGCGGGTTTTGTTTTCATTCAGCCTTGAAGACAGCCGGTGTGCGCGCGAGGCGTTTTGCACCCCTGCCCAAAAGCCAGTCGGGTTTTCAAAGAATGTAGCGTGTAGAGTAGCCTACCCAGAAAATAGCCTAGGCTAAAAAAGCAGGTTAAACCTGCTTTTTTTATTTAATGCTGCCCCTTTTACAGAAGATGAGCGCAGTTTGCTGAGCTGAGCAGAAAATGGCTGCATCACAGCTTTAACCCCTATGTTCGGCTGTCTCATCAGCACATGCGAAACTGCTTGTCTGGGTGAAACATACCCAGAGTCATCACTGGGATTTAAATATGGGTGCTAATGTTGGAATTTGTCGAGCGGGGGGGGGGGGGGGGGGGGGGGATAACGTAATTACGAAAATAACGTTATTTACCTTAGATAAACACTGGATCGTGTGTTGACATTACTGATAGGCAGTAATGTCAACAAGAGAAGACCAGGACCACACTGCATCTAGACATCTTAAGCTTCTTCGAATTTTCTCACGGAATAACCTTCTTGCCACAATATTAACTTGGCCCCACACATCTAATCCAAACTCCTCCTTCTTTTCCATATTTCTTGCAACTTTAGTGCTTATTTTACGTACACTACAGGTTAAAGGTATTAGGCCACCTGTGGTAAAAAAAAAAAAAAAAACGTAGATAAGATTTTGCTCAGTTTAATTACCCCTCCACCTCTCACTTTGCAAAACAACTGCATAGACTTCCAATAATTAATTTAATTGTAATTAAAGCCAAATGAGGATATTTTGCGGAAAGTCATTACTAATATTATTTTAAGTAAAAAGCATCTTTTCGCATTATTGTAGGTATAAATTGAAAAACATATTAGTACTTTGGTTTGTTATTCAATAAATGTGCACATTAACTGAATTCTTATCTCAGTTCCAAACAAAAAAATGGACATATGGTTAAAGGCTATTTAATTGGATAATGAATAGTCGCCATTTACCTCTACTAGATCACATTTAATAATTAATGTGTCATTCATTTGTGATAGACGTGTCATTTATAAATAATGAAGACATAGGGATGTCAAATTAATGTCAAATAATATTTTCATGCAGTTGTTTATTGACATTTATTGCTTTGCACTGATATTCTCAAATATTTTTCAACTTTATCTTGTTTGAAGGAAATACATCAAGCAAATACTGATGATCAACAGTATTTTGAATTTTGCAGTGGTATAGTCAAAAGTGTCCTTCCTCATCTACTAAAAATTTATAACGGGTCAATGTGATCCAAAACAAACACAACAGAATTATCAGAAAGCATAAAACTTGTCATGGAGGGAAGGGGAAGTATAGGGAAAATTAACAGCAAATTTAACGTATTTCCTTCTGGTTAGTATGACATGATTGTCAGAATGCTGAGCACAATTTTATTTATATAGTGGCGCCTTTCATGCAAGATTGCAATACAAAGTGCAATCTTGCCCAAAATGTTGCACTGCCAATGTGTGTGTTTTCCAGCATAAAAGTGTTCATTTGGCTTTTAATAAGTTTTAATTATGAGTTTAAAGAGCACGAACAGAGGCAAGACAGGTTTTTCGCCCTAGTGGCCATTGGGTAACTTTTGTTTTCACTTCCTCATTCCCTTTAAAACTACATTGGCGAGAAACCAGAATGAGTAACTCACTCTCTATAGCACCTGATCAGCATAACTACCAGGGAAAATTTTCATATTTCCCAAGGAAACCCGCTATCAAGGGGATAAGCACGTTCGGTATGATTGTGACAAACATGAGGTTGTCTGTGTGTGACCGTGATGACAGTGACACATACAAAAAAAGCATGACTGGCTGGTGAGTCACCCTGTTAAGGCCTGACCCTAGTGTGTGGATGGGCCCCATGGTCTGGTATCTGTTAAGGCTCTGTTCCAGTGTGTGGATGGGCCCCATGGTCTGGTATCTGTTAAGGCCTGACCCTAGTGTGTGGATGGGCCCCATGGTCTGGTATCTGTTAAGGCTCTGTTCCAGTGTGTGGATGGGCCCCATTGTGTGGTATCTGTTAAGGCTCTGTTCCAGTGTGTGGATGGGCCCCATGGTCTGGTATCTGTTAAGGCTCTGTTCCAGTGTGTGGATGGGCCCCATGGTCTGGTATCTGTTAAGGCTCTGTTCCAGTGTATGGATGGGCCCCATGGTTTGGTATCTGTTAAGGCTCTGTTCCAGTGTGTGGATGGGCCCCATGGTCTGGTATCTGTTAAGGCTCTGTTCCAGTGTGTGGATGGGCCCCATGGTCTGGTATCTGTTAAGGCTCTGTTCCAGTGTGTGGATGGGCCCCATGGTCTGGTATCTGTTAAGGCTCTGTTCCAGTGTGTGGATGGGCCCCATGGTCTGGTATCTGTTAAGGCCTGACCCTAGTGTGTGGATGGGCCCCATGGTCTGGTATCTGTTAAGGCTCTGTTCCAGTGTGTGGATGGGCCCCATTGTGTGGTATCTGTTAAGGCTATGTTCCAGTGTGTGGATGGACCCCATGGTGTGGTATCTGTTAAGGCTCTGTTCCAGTGTGTGGATGGACCCCATGGTGTGGTATCTGTTAAGGCTCTGTTCCAGTGTGTGGATGGGTGCCATGTTCTGGTATCTGTTAAGGCTCTGTTCCAGTGTGTGGATGGGCATTGGTGTAGGAACCAGGTGGGACGTGTCCCCCGCAATATTGGAAACAGTTGCATTTGTCCCACTCAATATTGGGTTAGGGTTAGGGTTAGGGGGGAGTCATTGAATAGTTGACAAATGCGTCCGCAACCATGCAACTATGTTATTGAACTTTAATACATAAACAGCTAGTCTTTAACAAGACAAATAGCAAATCATAGCCATTATGGCCAGATAATCTTATTCATTTCCATTCAACTTTTGGCCCTCAACAATAAAATACAAACAAACAAATAAAAAAATAGTTTAGCTTTTAACACCTTTTACATAACACTGCTTCTTTTCATGGCCATAGATTAAAATAATTTTAAAAATCAGTTGCCATAAAAAAAAAAATCCACTATTTCACTAGACACTTTTCAGTCCTCCTGATGTGCTCTGGTATACTTTCCTGAAGATCGAATCTTTCCCACACCACCATTCTTCCAATCAAAATACTGAATAAGCAGAGGGAATATTTCCACAGCACCGTGATTTCTGTCTATCTATCCATTCGTCCGCCCAACTCCAGTTAGCCATAACAGCTCAGGGTGAAGACCAGTGACTATAACACACAAGCATAATTCCACTCAAACAGCTGCTCAGGCTTTCCAGCATGGCAGAAAACCTCAGATCTTACTCAAATGGTAAATGGACCGCATTTACATAGCGCATAATTACAAAGCGCTTTACAATTGATGCCTCTCATTCACCCATTCACACACACACACACACTCAACACTCACACACCAACGGTGAAAGGCAGCCATGCAAGGTACCAATCAGCTCGTTGGGAGCAATTAGGGGTTAGGTGTCTTGCTCAGGGACACTTCGACACGCCCAGGGCGGGGGATTGAACCGGCAACCCTCGGGCTGCCTGACGAACGCTTTCACCTCCTACTCACGCTGACTGTGAAGCTTTTCAGCGATGACGAAGCAACTGTGTGCGAAACGTGCCCTCACCAATAACATGACTCAGCTCCCGGCGAATGTGAAACTGAAGACTGTTTCCTTTTTGTGTTTCACCCTTATAATCTGTCCATCTTCCACAGGTAGCTAATTAAGGACAATAAAAGATATTAGCTTGCTAGCTAGATAATGTTTTTTTGTTCGTTTTTCACTTTGGAGGTCATCACATTTGCCCCTGAAGACAATTAAGTGAAGGAGTTGGTGATACATGCAGTTTTACAGCAGGTCTATAGTGAACTCATAGAGCCTCTCAAAACTTAAAATATTTCGAATTTTCATTTTACTTCCAATATTTTTACTTTTATCATTATCTTATTTCAAATATTTAAAAACAGGCAAAATAAGCACCCCCCCCCCCCCCCACTGATCAGTAATCTGTAGTATTTTCCCCTACCCGAATCACCAGAAATCATTTCACAGCGGTTCTTTTACAAAAAAATTATACCAGGGCGGCATGCTCCCCCCTCCCCCCCGGACCCCCCGACAGGGTCGCAGTTCCCCAGGTCTATGCATTTCAACCCCCCACCTGCACAGAGCATACTGATGCCAATATATCGTTGGAACTAAGTATTTTAAACATACCCGGACACATAAATCACCGCACACAAGCTGATTACTGGATTTACAGAACAAGACGCGAGCGGAACAACTTGTAAACCTTTAACCCTACCGTTTCCTGGACTTTCCCGTCCCCGGTCGTCGAACGCTGTACAAAGACCACCGTTAAATGGCAAACATTTAAAAGCCACGACTAAAACGGGCCACTCACCTTTCCCCGAAAAAACTGAACATAAAACGGAGATTTATTATCTTTTTTGAGCGATGTGCTCCTATTTGTTGACTCGGTGACCTGCTTATATAGCCTACATTACCTTCTACAGTTTAACGCGGGGCATTCACCTTGCAATCACAGAGAGCTCCCAATGCGTCAACCATAGTGCATTCATGGCTGTACAATCCGCTGCTTACGTTAATGATTCTACCTTACCTTGCAACTCCAGACTTACGTTATCGAGGTCTGTCAAATGCCAGGTTACTATTTTACACAACTATTACTCCGTGTTTTTGTGCGTGTGTGTCGTTGTCCCAGATACACTTTGTTTTACTAACTTGTAGGCTAGCCTATAGTTTAGTACATCCCTTTAATGCAAACAACACACTGAATTATAGTCCCGAGTATCGTAATACGTTCTTTGTGATTGCACTTAGGCTATAAAATTAACCGATCTATACAGACGACTGCAATCGTATTATGGTTAACATAATATGAGTTTAAAATAGTTTCGTTTAATTTTCGTGACGACGTCGCTATTCTAAACTAGCCTATATTCAACGTACGCCCTCTCCAGAGTGGACAGACGGAACAGCTGCCATAAATGAAGAAACAGTGGTTCAGATGTCAGAATAAAAATTACGGATTCGTAGTCCTGTCCAGCAAATCTACAGCAATCCAATACAATCGATCAGCCTTTGAAAATTGCTAAGCGGAAGTCCCATTCGCTGTGTTCGTCATCGTCCACTGGGTAATTCGACTGCTTTCAATTTTTTTTTTTTTTTAAATCGCATAGCCTACTCACGACGCCTCCGTAGCATCAAAGTAAATATACGAGGTCTCACTCGTTCAGAGACTCTCAAACTAACAGAGGTGCAGTACATCTCAGCACTGTACCCTACTGGATATTTTAAGGACCAATTTAATTTAAAGGTCGTTAAACGGATCTGAAAAAGGTGAGTTTCCTAATCCATATTATTTAATTGAACAGTTGTGTTTTTCACGTGGTTGTTTTTAAATTATTCGTGACAACATAGTGTAGAATAGCTCTAATATTAATCAGTTATCTGAATCTATTAATGTATACTTAATGTGTGCACTTTCTGAAAGTGTGCTTCTGAACCGATTCGCTATAGACAATTAGACATGGGCAGTGTAGCGCATTGCTAACTAGAGGGTTTAAGGCAATCTGTGGTAGTCTTGCTTTTTATTATTTACGAATTGAATTACGCTATTATTATTATTATTATTATTATACAGAGCAACATACGTAGTTTACATGTGGATATCAAAGCAATTCAGGTAGTGTACCTTGATCAAAGGCACGAATCCAGGGTCCCACCTGAGGGTTTAACTGCAACTTCTGACTTACAAGTCTGGCTCCTTGAACATTATATCTCCGGTTTTTAAGGCGATTCCTTAGTCCGTTTGCGGCAGATAGCGCGTATCTACGCTACGTAGACAGATACGCGTGGCTGCGACTAACGAACACGTAATGGAACACGTCAAGTGCTACTGACGTCTCATTACTGTTCGCTGACAGAGTTTCAGAGTTCAAGTATGATATATATTCTGAGTCTGAGTTGTAGGCACTCTATATTCAGAAAATAGCGGATAATAACATTTTTGTAACGTAAAATGTTTAGTGATCAATTAACGCTGATGGCGCACGTGAGTTTTTTAAAATCCCATTTGGAGTCTTAAATTAACACCGGGTACTGCTGAATTAACAGTGAACATGTTACTGTCCTCTGTTAACTGCAGTAACGAATTAAAAACCATTTATTATAACGTTTGATGGTGGTCCGTGAGGGTATCAGAGAAAAAGGGATCCACCCCCTCGTGGGGGGGGGGGGGGGAGGGGAGGGAGGAGTCATCATTATAAGGGTAAGGTGCAGACTTGTTGGTGACAGATTAGTGGCTGACTGTGGCTGTTACACTACCTCTCCAGGAGAGTCCGTCGTCCCCCTGAGGGGTTCAACCCAGTGACTGGCACCGACAGGCAGGGTACCGTGCACCGTCCCTCCCACCCCCCCTCGCCAGAGCACTTCCTGTTCCCCCCCCCCACGGGGGCTGGCAGAGACCACCCGCCATGGAGACCGCCATCCGTGCCGTTCTTCCCGCTGTGCTGCTCCTGATTGGCTGTCTGGAAGGTTGTCGTGGGGATGAAAAGACTGGCTGCGCGATCTGGCTTCCCTCCGGAGAGACGGACGTGTGCTGTAAGAAGTGCCGACCCGGTGAGTCGCTGGCATTGCCACCATTTAAAAAAGAAGTATAGATTATAATAACTCATTTTTTCTTTTTACTGAGTTAGGGATATGTTTTTTTTTTTGTGGCTGGACTGCAACAGCGGGGCCAGCCCTACAAACGCGAATGTCTGTGACTGACTGACTGACTGAGTGAGTGAGTGATAAAGTTACACCGCGCATGTCTGTGACGTCGGCCAGTTCGGTCCAGCAATATACTAGGTTTTAACCTGGTCTTGTTTTACTTCAGTGTGATCAGCATTCTGTTTTGGTGTACCGGGATAAAAACAGTAACTGATCAATCAATCAATCAGTCGATTTGCGGTTTAAATTTTGTTCTTTAAAAGCACAGCGCTGTTATAAAACTTAGCAGTGAACTCTGGCATTGTCGCATGGGGAGTCATGTGCTTGTTTCATATTTTATAGTTTGTTTCAAATGGAATTATGCTGTGCGTTATATGCTGTACTGCCAGACGTCATGCTGAAATTATCTCTACAAACCAAACATGTTCATTCCTTATTTTACTTCCCTAATTTGCTTAGGCACTCTCTGAGGTTTAAAAAAACAAAACAAAAAAAAAAAACTTTCTCAAAAGCCACATGAAAGAGTTGTCGGTTGTAGACTAATCGCTAAACCGCTCTGTGTGTGGAATTGTGACTAAAAACCAGCGTGACTGGAAATGTGGCGACAAAGTTGCATAACATTTAATGTTTACATGTCTACCCCCCCCCCCCCCCCCCCCCCCACACACACAGGGAATTGCTAGTTCATTTCTCCAAATTACTGTCATGCGATATTGTGAGCTCACTCATTTCTACAGTGGCTTAATGCAGCCAGTGGGTTCTTAATGTGCTTTTCCAATGCGCTGAGTCCAACAGTGGAATGGCATTAAAAATAAATCACTGTTTAACCCTTGGAAGAGTAGTGTTTTTTTTTTTTTTTTTTTTTCAAAGTTCTAACTCAGAGTTCTAGAACTCTCTTGTTTTCAGTTACTGGTAGTGATCGTTACATCAGCATTAGAATGTTCAGTTCAGAACATTCCAATCACACATTTGTGACCTCACACCTTGAAGTTATGAATGGGGAACTGTAGGCATGGAGGAAGTGAGGTCATTTTTACTTGTGTTTATTAATGGATTTGTGCTCTGTTCAGGAAACCATATTGTCTCAGAGTGCGGGCCGGACCCCAAAGAGCTGTGTGTCCCATGTGGGGCAGGAACCTACAGCACAGAGCACACACTGTACGCCTGTCGCAGCTGTACACAGTGCAGAGGTATTCAACCGGAATGGGCGAGGGTGGGGTGGGGTGGGCGAGGGTGGGGCAAGGGTGGGGCTGGCCGGGGCGGGGCGGGGCAGGGCAGGGTGGAAGAGGTCAGGTGTCCCGCTGGTCTGTAATCACAGCTTCAGGAAAGATCTTGAACAGGGGTGTACAATGCAATCTTAACCAAAAAGGTTCAGAGTGGGTACAGGTTTTTGCTTTACTCCAGCACTAAGACACCTGCTTCTACTTATCAAGGTCTCATAAATTACCTTTATCACGGAAACAACAAGTTTCTGTCCCTTCCAGGCATTGCTGAAGTATTGCTAAAGTGTGTGTGTGTTGCGTGTGCGTGTGTGTGCCTGTGTGTGTGTGTGTGTGTGTATGGTGTGTGTGTGTGTGTGTGTATCCAGGGGCAGTGAGGACTGTGAGGCAGGCCTGCACCAGCAGCAGCGACACGGTGTGCGGGTGTGTGGACGGGTTCCGCTGTGCGGACGCTGACTGCTCGCGCTGCGCCAAGGAGTGCGGAAGAGGGGAGGAGCCCACGGACAAACGTAAGCTCCAGTGACATGACATCACAGCACAATGACCAATCAGACGCCCGTGTCCAGAGCCAATCGCAGTAGTGGAGAACTCTCAGCTGTTACTCCCAGCATTACACAAAACGCAGCATCACCAAGAAGGGCATTTATAATCACCAAGTGTGATATCAAACTAACAAACAACTGTCTATATTGTAGCTAAGGAAGGCATGACTCGATCTTGCACGGCGTATAACACCGTCCAAAGGAAACCCTGAGGGCAGAAAGAGAAAATGCTGAGGACTGCTGAAAATGTTGTAGGACACTTGTGGTAAACCTCTCTGATTGTGCGGGAGGTACTGCTGTTAAGGTCCAAAAAACACAAAGTGAGTCTGTTAGACTGCCGTTGGATCCCATTTGCTTTAAAAATAAATAAATAAATAAATAAAAACTAAAAAAAAGAACGGTTCATAGTGATTCACCCTGCTCACTCAGCTTAGTGACGTTTGATTGGGTGACAGTTGCCATGGACACAGTTTCAGGCTGAGGTTTGTATTGGCTATGGGATGGCAGGAAGGTGAGTTTGTATTTAAGGGCTTTGTGATGTTTGATTGGGTGATTTGTTGTCATGGACACGGTTTCAGGGTTTGTATTGGCTATGGGATGGCAGAGAGGTCAGTTTGTATTTGAGGGCTTAGTGACGTTTGATTGGGTGATTTGTTGTCATGGACACGGTTTCAGGGTTTGTATTGGCTATGGGATGGCAGAGAGGTCAGTTTGTATTTGAGGGCTTTGTGATGTTTGATTGGGTGATTTGTTGTCATGGACACGGTTTCAGGGTTTGTATTGGCTATGGGATGGCAGAGAGGTCAGTTTGTATTTGAGGGCTTTGTGATGTTTGATTGGGTGATTTGTTGTCATGGACACGGTTTCAGGGTTTGTATTGGCTATAAGATGGCAGGTGGGAGCTGACGGGTTCTGTATTCTTGCGTGCAGTGACCTGCCAGGCCTGTCCGGAGGGGACGTTCAACGACCAACTTCATCAGAAATGCATTCCCTGGAGAACCAGGTGAGACCTACAACTACCCCCCCCCCCATTCTGCCCTGCCCCCAGAGACATGATGGGGAGTGATGACCCGGTGATCCACTCCTTCCATTTTAAGCATCCTTTCTTTAGGAGGTTCGGCTTTATAACAGGACCCCAGCGATACATTACAGTTTTTAAAAAATATTAATGAGGAAGTGTGCCCAAGGACAAAACATCCATCACCACTGTTATTGAATTTGGACACACCCCCTTAATGAATATTCATATCGGGCATCAAATCAAAGCCATTTTCAGTTTCAGCGGGAGACTGTCTGTTTTGGGTAGGCTGCAATGTGACCTCTGACCTTTGACCTCCCCCACCAGCTGCCCTCTCCCGGGACAGGGAATCGTGGCTCTGGGCACCGCGGTCCATGACATCGTCTGCGGCAACATCGCTGACCCCGTCCCGGACCTGAAACCCAAAACGGAGGTCGACGATGGGGGTGAGACACCTCACAGAAACGCGGCAGGGACGACCTCACACACAACATCTCCACTGATTTCTCTAAGAGAAAAAAAAACGCATTACATTGCATTACAGGCATCTAGCAGACGCTCTTATCCAGAGCAGCTTACACAACTTCTTTACATAGCTTGTACACAGCATCCATTTATGCAACTGGATATGCACTGAAGCAATGCAGGTTAAGCACCTTTCTCAAGGGTACAATGGCGGTGTCCCACCCAGCAATCAAACCTGAGACCTTTAGCTTAAAAGACCAGCTCCTTACTACACTGCCGCCCACACAACGCCTCTCAAGATCAGGTATTCTTATGCAACAGGACAGGCTTTCACTCTGACTCACCCTCTCTCTCTCTCTCTCTTGTTCCTTCGGCAGGGCGCGTCTCCTTGATTGTGCTGATCGCCTGCCTGAGTCTTATCGCCATCACGGCCACTGCTGGCGCGGTCGCCTGCGGAATCCTGAGGAAGAGGAAGGAGAAGACGACGAAGAACACGCCGGCGGTGGCTGACAAACCTACGACAGGTAGTGTTCCCGCCTCCCCAGCTCCCGCCCCCCAGCTCCTGCTGCATCTTCCTCTCCCTCCAGCAGCCCCCCCCTCAAAAAAAACACCTTTACAGTAATTTTACTTTATGTATCTTAACATTGTCATTTGTTCATTTTTAATGCGTGCAACTAAACTCTCTCTCTCCCTCTTCCTCTCTCTCCCATGCATTCTTCACTCCCCGTCACCATCCCTCTCCCTCTCTTCCCCTCTCCCTCCCTCTCTCCCCTCACTCTCCCTCCCCCTCTCTCCCCCTCCCTCTCCCTCTCCCTCTCTCCCTCCCTCCCTCCCTCTCTCTCCCTCTCTCCCTCCCTCTCTCCCTCCCTTCCTCCCTCCCTCTCCCTCTCTCCCTCCCTCCCTCCCTCTCTCCCTCTCCCTCCCTCAGAAGGACCCCAGTGGGAGGAGCAGCAGGTGGAGTGCAGTCTCTGCCACCCACAGCAGGAGGAATGTGGGAGCCAGGACTCTGTCGCCTCCCACGGGTCGGAGGACAAACTGCTTCCTGTGTAAGACGAGGATGTGGGTCCTCACAATGCAGCAGGTCCCCACAATGGAGGGGGTGATGACAATGAGGGGGGTCTCCACAATGGAGGGATTTTACCCACAGGGAAGGAGGTCCTGATAATGGAGGGAGACCCCACCAGGAAGGGGGTCCTGATAATGGAGGGAAACCCCACCAGGAAGCGGGTCCTCGAAGCTCTGCGCCTTTAGGTTCGGAAATCTCAAATCTGTTGACAGACACTTGTTCGTACTCTTTTTTGTTGTATAAAATATTCCGTATTTTCTACCTTTTTACCTGGACACTGGACTATGAAAAGGGTTTACTCGATGTATTAAACACTGGACATGTCATTTCAACACATGATATACCTCACATGCATTTGATTCATTTGGTCAGCTAGATATTAGTAAATTATTAGCATAACTCAGGAAGTTGCATTTGAGTACCAGGACCGCCTGTTGACTTATTGGAAGGGTAACTGGGGGAGTGTTTCACTGCGCTGACTGCTGGGGGGTTTCCAAGAAGTGGGTTTTAATTTGATTATGTGGGTGTGTGTTTGTATATATATATATATGTGTGAGTGTGAGAGAGAGAGAGCTGTGCTGTACGGTTGGACGTGTGTGTGTGTGTGTGTGTGTGTGTGTGTATAGTGTGTGTGTGTGTGTGTGTGTGTGTGTGTATAGTGTGTGTGTGTGTGTGTGTGTGTGTGTATAGTGTGTGTGTGTGTGTGTGTGTGTGTGAGTGAGAGCTGTGCTGTACGGGTGGGCGTGTTGAGCTCAGACCCAGAAGTCTATTTCGGTCCTCGCACCTCCAACGACATTCGTGACGTGGCGCTCTCCAGCGCATCACCCTTCCTGTGGGGTTTCCCAGCTCCACAGCCCCCAAACTGCGGCCGCAGCCCCAACAGTTTCGCAGCTATGCCGAGAAACGGCAGCTACACCAGCGCGGCGCCGCCGCCGCGCAGCGCGACGTTTAAGAGCCGCCCTCGTCCCGGCGAGCTCGCGCCCCGCCGCACGGGGAGCGGGACCAGCGAGCGCATTCGCACCGCCCTTTTCGGTCCGCGTCACGTGACCGAAAACGAAGGCGTCGCGCTACGTTTCGCGTTTATATTCGGGCAAAGGGCTGTGGACAGGGTTCTGTTGTCTGAGGTAAGGAGACGCCAGACTGCTGACGTTCACATCTGTGAAAACGTTGCAGCACAACAGTGAAATTACAGAGAAACAGGAGGAATACATTTTTTATCTACTTTTGTTTAAAAAAAAAAGACGACGCAAACGGAAAAAAAGGTGGTCTGTCACTCACAGAAAATAATGACGTATCCAATAATGACGACAAATTTCAGTGTTCCATTCGGCCGTCCAATCAACACTGTGTGACAAAGTATGAAAGTTCTGTCACATAACAAAAAAAAAAGTGTCAGGTGCCACTTTTCCGTTGGAAAACACGTCATTTTTGTCGTGTCGAAAGGGTCCTGCGACGGAGTGCAAGCCAGGCGTTAGCCCCAGCGCGGTGTTGCACACTGCGTGCTCACGGAGGGCGACGCAGTCATCACAGGAAGTGCCTGTGGCTCACACACTCAGCTTTCCTGCGTGCTAATCGTGTCGAGCTACGGACAGTTTGTGACAACATACACTCGCCGGCCACTTTATTAGGTACACCTTGCTAGTACCGGGGTTGGCTTTAGCTGCTGTAGCCCGTCTGCTTCAAGGTTCGACGTGGTGTGCATTCAGAGATGCTCTTATGCATACCTCGGTTGTAACGAGTGGTTATTTGAGTTACTGTTGCCTTTCTATCAGCTCAATCCAGTCTGGCCACTCTCCTCTGACCTCTGCCATCAACAAGGCATTTTCGCCCAGAGAACTGCCGCTCACTGGATATTTTCTCTTTTTGGGACCATTCTCTGTAAACCCTAGAGACGGTTGTGCGTGAAAATCCCAGTAGATCAGCAGTTTCTGAAATACTCAAACCAGCCCGTCTGGCACCAACAACCCTGCCACGTTCAAAGTCACTTAAATAACCTTTCGTCCCCATTCTGATGCTTGGTTTGAACTTCAGCAGATCGTCTTGACCATGTCTACATGCCTTAAATGCACTGAGTTGCTGCCACGTGATTGGCTGATTAGATATTTGCGTTAACGTGCAGTTGTACCTAATAAAGTGGCCAGTGAGTGTACATGTGTAATCCTATGCTTAACTGCTCCAGTTTATTACCTCGCAACTGTAAACTGCTCAACCCATTTTATTTTCCAGACCCCTCATTACACTTCTGTTACATCCATTCCGCCACTGCTTTACACCAGGCCGGCCAGCAGAGCATGGGCTCCCCCTCTATAGCTGGGCTCCTCCCGAGTTTTCTTCCTATTCGGGGGGTAGATTTTTTTTCTTGCCACTGTTTGAACGATTCTCTCCCCACTGGGGGGTTTGTTTTACCCCATGTCCTCGCTATCTGGAGGCTTCAGGCCCGGCTTCCGCTCTTTTTCTGCTACTCTGTAAAGTGTCTTTGTGGCCGTTTTCTATTTTTTTTAAAAAAAGCGCTACACAAACGAAAATCTGATTTGATTTGATTCAGCTGCGTTCACACGCTACGCGAACTCGGCACACATGGAAGCGAGGCTGACAGACACGGTTTCTCACGCCGCCCTCGCCTCTCCCAAATTCCAGAAGTGTGCCCCCCAGTCATTGGGCAAAGGGTGGGGGGGTGGGGGGGGGGGGTTAAACTGACTTAAACCTAATGGGGCGGAGTCCGGGTAACTGAACACTGGGAGTTTTCGCCGGTTAGTAACACTAGCTCCCGTACGGCCCGCAGGGGGACATGGCCTCTTTTCACCCTCCTGTTGTTGCCAGGTAACAGCCCTACACCCCAGTTCACGCCGTAGCTTCCACAGGTATGGCTGCAGGCAGCGGAATGATAAAGGCATTCCAGAGAGAGGCGTCACGACACGGTTCGCCTCACGGCAATTTCGGGGAGGGTAACGACCGAGGGTAACCGGAGATAGTTTTTTTTACTTTTTAAGATTTTTTTTATTCTCTGGTTTCAGCAGACATCCCGTTGTCCTATCGGAGGACAGTCTGCTGCAGATTCGGAGGCTGAGAAGCACTTGCCGTTGAAGGCGCGCTTTGTTTTAGAAAGGATGTGAAACGCAAGCGAAGCCGCAGTGTTACATTACATTACATTACATTACATTACATTACAGGCATTTGGCAGACGCTCTTATCCAGAGCGACGTACAACAAAGTGTATAACCATAACCAGGAACAAGCATGACGAAACCCCTAGAGAGAAGTGTTCACTTTTTATCTGCAGTCCTGACCTATTGGAATCAGAACTTCAGATTATTAACCCAAATCTCTCGCCCTCAGAAAAAAGCATACTACTACTCCCCAGAAATGTAATAAATGTGTTTTATCTACTCAAAAAAAATACTCAAACAAAAACATTTTTTAATAAATGCGGGTGCTGAATTTATTATATTTCTTTATTTGCTTATACAAATTAATTATAGCAAAAATTGTAACATGCATTATTTAAATAAAGTCAAAGGTTTATTCCTGTTGAAAGTCCTGTTCTGTTGTCTTAGTGCCCTCCAAATCTTATTACCGGACATCAGTTTGTGGAGCTGCTTGGGGGTTTGGTACAAAATCCAGAGTATGCCAGTGCCAAGACTCAAACACACCTGGACTCACACACACCTGGAAGCAAACACACACACACACACACACACACACACAAACCTGGATACACGCACACACAGACTCAAACACACACAGACTCAAGCACACCTGGACACAAACACACCAGAATGCACACACACACCTGGACACACACACACACACACACAGACACACACACACAGACTCAAACACACACAGGACCTCAAATGCGCCTGGCAACAAACACATCTGCACATTTCTCAGTTGTAGGAAACAGAAATTCCAGGGTTGAGCTGTTAATGTAGGAGTCGTTAATGAGACGCCTTTCTGTGGGCAGGCACATGCACACACACGCTGACTGACTGACACACATACTCAAAGCCACACCCACAGAATGTCAGGTGACTCACGCAACCGCCAGACACCTATGACACAATACCATGAAACTCCGCTCCGACCCCGTGAAGAATTTCCACACAAAACCCCGGACAGTGAAAGGTTGCGCGTGGGGGGGGGGGGGGGCGGTCCTGATAAAGCAGATACAGCAGGGTAGAGCAAACAGGCGTGTGTGTGTGTGTCTGTGTGTGTCTCTGAGTCTGTGTGTGTGTGTGTGTGTGTGTGTGAGTGTGTGTGTGAGTATGTGTGTGTGTGTGCGTGTATGTGTGTGCGTGTATGTGTGTGAGTGTGTGTGTGTGTGTCAGACTGACGGAAGCTCTCAGACAGCTGTCCAAACGGCACTGCTCATTGCCAAGGAAACACCAGCATTTCCGTTACATAACTTTTTTTTTTTTGCCATTTTGATTGCTTGCGAAACTTTTGGTTTTTATACAGCAGCTGTCCCCACTGAAGCAATGCAGGCACCTCGTACCTCGCTCAGGCAGCATCCTGCCTGGCTACTGAACCTGCTACAAGCCCAGTTCCCTAATCACTATACTACTGTACACGGGTACAACCCTAACCTCCCCCCCCCCGCCTCGGGGACAGAAAGCAAAAGCGAAATAGTCAGTCTGAAAGAGCAGGATCACGCAGCGCACCACGAGACAGATGGAGGAAGCCCTGGAGGTTCACTCCTTTCAGGACGTCCTGGACACGCTGAAAGCTCTGCTTTGTTTGTTTTTTTATTTTTAGTGGTCTGCGTTAGTAACAGTTCCTGTTATCAAATAATGGCGCCTTGTTTCGGACAATGGATCTTTCATCGACTGCACAGCAAGCCTGAAACTGATGAACTGGTTCAATTCTTTCTGTAAACCACAATCTCTTTAAATGGCAAATGGTAAATGGACTGCATTTATATAGCGCTTTTATACAAAGCGCTTCACAGTTGCCTCATATTCACCAGAGCAATTAGGGATCAGGTGTCTTGCATCATAAAACCAAACACATAAACACACACGCACACACACACACATACAAACTAAGGCTGTCAAAAGTTCCATGAAATTCAGTTCGAATATTAGCTTTTGTAATTAGTTAGAGTTGGAATATATAATCAAATATCATTTGCCTATAATTCACAAAAATAAGCTGCTTATTGTCGGGCGCTGTATGCACGTGACGCTCCCTCTAAACTGGCCTGCGCGTTATTTTCCATGAGCGGGCAGTAGAATAGAGGACATCGGTGAACTTTCATACTAGGTTACTACATCTGGGGCCTCATTTATAAAACGTATTTTAGATCAACTGTGTGGCACGTGCGTAGAAAATCACGTCAAAGTAGTGATTTATTAAATTTCAACATGACTCGACTTGACCGTGGAAACGGTCGTGGCTCTACGTCAGGTCTTCAGTTGACGTACGAACGCAAGTTCATTTTATAAATGAGCCCCCTGCAGTCTCTATAGCCTAATGCGCAAATGAATAAAGCACTTTATCATGGATGTAATTTGCCACAAATCGGCATTTATTAACAAGGAAATTATTGTTTATAGAAAATCCCTGTTTATTTCTTAACAAAAACTATTCAAACGGCTAATATCTGTAGCCTAAAACAACATAAATTACTTACTCTGTTTAGTTTGTTTAACTTCTTTCATCATCCAATTTTATCAAAATCTTCAGAAAAGAAAGGAAACATAGCCTGCCATGGGAACATTATTTAGCCTAAACTGTTAGCTGACCAGATCTGTTGAACGAAGTGAAAAAAGAGACTGGCTCGCGAGGCTAGCTGACCAGTAACGTTCGGTGTCCACGGAGGTGAAAGTATCACCGGAGGTTATTGGCAAGGAAAACCAGACGATCCACTTGCCCTGGGTCCAGGGCAGAACGTTCTTTGTTCACAGAGGAAGTAACGTTAGCACAGGAAATGAACTTTGCGTGCATGAACATGATTCTCCGCGTGAAATTAAAGGCTGCATGTTAATTACGGGGTGACATAGCTCAGGAGGTAAGACCGATTGTCTGGCAGTCGGAGGGTTGCCGGTTCAAACCCTGCCCTGGGCGTGTCGAAGTGTCCTTGAGCAAGACACCTAACCCCTAACCGCTCTGGCAAATGAGAGACATCAATTGTAAAGCGCTTTGGATAAAAGCGCTATATAAATGCAGTCCATTTACCATTTAATTACAATACGCGGGATCCAAAACTAATATTTGAATGCTCAAATTTAGGTTCGAACTTTAAAAAAAGAAAGATTTTCGGATAGTTTTCGAACTTCGAATATTATTTGACAGCCCTAGTACAAACACGCACACCCACACACTCAGACACAGACACAGACACAGACACACACAGTCCCCTTTCATCCACTGAACATCGGTGCCAGGTCAGACAAGTGACGGTTACTCATCGCAGACTCATTTCACCCGAACGCCCAGCCGCGCTGCACCTGGCGAGACCAGACAACTCCGGGGGGGGCGCCGGGGAAACAGGGAGTTTCTGCCCTTATCTAATTTCTCTGTGGGCATCTGGTGTCTGCGCCAGACCAGCAGAGAGTCAGCAGAGGAGGTGTGCTTTCCAGGAACAGGAGGCAGTGATGTGAAAACACAGAGAATTTATTGAGCTTCAGCTTTTTTCAAACATTTATTTTTTTCAAAAGGTCAGTTTGGGCGTGTTTTTTTCGCAGCGGACGGGGCCGTTCCCGTACGCCCCTTCCTTTCACAACAGCCCTGCTATTTTACAAAGAACAGACGCAGAGGAGGTCAGTAAACTCTAAGCGCTTATGGGGGTGGGGGGGGGGGGGAATTCAGTGCTATTCACTACACAGTCCTGGAGTTTCCAAGGCGACAGTAATTCCCCAGTTCATGTAAATTTGGTTTTCGTTTGCAAATTCAATATAACGATTGTCAGAAAGAAGGAGGTGTTCGAACGCCAATGCATTTCAATTAAGGCTATAAAAAGGTCTACGGAACATTTTAAATATTTAGAAGCTAAATTGGCAAAAGCATTGATGAATAAAAGCTTTGTAACTTAACGAGGACTTACAAAATAGATATACACACAAAACTACACATTGAAAAACAGAAATTCTCCGTAAACAAAGCTATTATTATTTAGTGTCTACATATATAAAATAAAAGCTCTAAAATGGTTGTAGAGAGGGAAACATTTGGCTAAAATGTACATAAATATATACATTAGCTATGTTAGCCATGTTCTGCAATAACACTGCTCCTCTACTACCCCAGCACCACAAAAAAGCAATTAAGAAGTGTGTGTGTGTGTGTGTGAGTGTGTGAAAGACAGAGTGATTGTAAGCTAATCATTAGCTAACCATTTACACGTGCTTGTATATGATATGAAACTTAATAGATGAAATTTCTGTGAATTCAGGATTTGTAGTTTTTCTTCCCGGTGAGCAATAGTGCTTTACACACTCAGTGCACGGTGTAGCGCTGGCCAGGTCCGACCGCATTACCCACAATTCAGCTGAACGCAGCTATGTTTCTCCCGCTGTTCTTAGGACTCCAACCTGAGTCACAGCTCCTGAAAGTGCCTGCGCTCCACGGCAGCGCAGGGTAAGCCTGCGCTCTTACGGTTTCGCTTCCATTCTGACGGCGCTCCAGGTGACTAATCGCAGGCGCGGGACGAGGAATGCCGCCCGGGCGCGCCTCCAGCCCAAACGCCGGAAAACGTGCGTCACTGACACGAGTTCAGGAGGTCAGGGGCGGGGTCGCGTGCACTGGGTTCCGGAAGTCCTATCGCACCATCGATGATGACTCATAGCGAATTTCATCTCCCACCTCACCCCCCGCTGGTTGTTTGCACAACACAAGTGCAAACATAATCAACGGGAAAAAACCCAGGGCAAGAGAGCACAAAAATCCCACGGGCTGAGATTAGTCCCGCGTTCCCACGGACCACTGCGACAGCTTTGTGTTTTGTTTGTTTTTTTTTGATTGAGTGACTGCGGTGCCTCCCCCCGTCAAACTATATCCGGTAGAAATCCTTCCACCCCCCAGGAGACTCCTCCGGTATACTCTGTTCACCTGTAGGGGGCGGTAGGGGACCAGAGGAGGGGGCGGGCGGGGGGGGGGGGTAGCAGGGCGTGGTCACTGCTGCTTACAGCCCTCCTTCTTCTCTTTGGCTTTTCCGCGCCCCGATCTGTCACTCCGCCGCTTGGTGGGCGGGATGAACAAGGGCTCGTCCACGTAGTCGTGGAAACCGCGGTGTGGAGTGGGAGGGGTCAGGCAAAGATCTGGGCAGAAGAAAAAATTTTTTAATAAAAATATTTCAGATTTTAGATGAGGAAAATATTTCAGATTTTAGCTATGACAAACTTTACAGGAGTCCATGTTTAGTTTTAAATTGGTGGGGGGAGGGTAAAATCAAAAAGGGAGGGAATCAAACGACCCCCCCCCCCCCCAACCCCCTCCCCGCACCCCCCCTTACCGGAGCTGGTCGGCCTGGCTTGGCTCATCCCCTTTCTCCGGGCTTTGAAGGTCGGATCCAGCTCCTCTGCAATGTTTCTGATTGGCTGCCGCTGACTGCAATGACATGAGCACGTGAGCTGACAACACACAGCCTATCACCTTTCACCTAATGACCTCACCACAGCCTATCACCTTTCACCTAATGACCTCACCAATCAGAATGTCACTCAGTTAACCAGCCATGGCTTCCAAACACAGGCCAATAATAAAATGACTAAAACCATAAAATTCTGTTCATCACACTGAGACATCACACTGCTCCAGGCAGTATATTTCCTTCATTAGTAATAAAAAAATAAAATAAATAATAATAATAATAATAATAATAATAATAATGAAATGTAATGTAATGATAAGCTGGCTTAAAAAAAAAAAAAAATTCTTTCCAGACTACAGTAGACGGTGACTTTAAAAAGATGAGTGTTGTTTTAGAGAGGAATTTTTACATTTAACAAACCGGATTCTGTTGAAAAACAATGAGTCATCTTCTAATAAAGGTCCCTCCAGTTCAATAACATCCTGCTTAAATGTCAGCTATAAATTATAACACAACTGAATATCTGTCAGAGTACAGTGCAGAACAGTGTGTGTGTGTGTGCGTGTATGAGGGTGAGTGTGTGTGTATATGAGGGTGTGTGTTTATGTGTGTGTGAGTGTGTGTATATGAGGGTATGTGTATGTGTCTGTGTGTGTGTATATAGTGAGTGTTTGCGTGTGTGTGCGTGTGTGTTTGTGTGTGTATATAGTGTGTGTGTGTGTGTGTATAGTGTGTGAGTGTATATAGTGAGTGTGTGTGAGTGTATATAGTGAGTGCGTGTGTGTTCGTGTGTGTATATAGTGTGTGTGTGTGTGTGTGTGTATATAGTGAGTGCGTGTGTGTTTGTGTGTGTATATAGTGTGTGAGTGTGTGTGTGTGTATAGTGCGTGTGAGTGTATATAGTGAGTGTGTGTGTGTTTGTGTGTGTATATAGTGAGTGTGTGTGTGTGTTTGTGTGTGTATATATATAGTGAGTGTGTGTGTGTGTGTGTGTGTGTGTGTGTATAGTGAGTGCGTGTGTGTGCGTGTGTGTGTGTGTATAGTGTGTGTATGTGTGTGTATATAGTGTGTGTGTGTGTATAATGTGTGAGTGTGTGTGTGTGTGTGTGAGTGCGTGTGTGTGTGTGTGTATAGTGAGTGTGTGTGTGTGTGCGTGTGTGTGTGTAATGTGTGAGTGTGTGTATAACAGACACTCACTGTGCAGTGCTGGCAGGTTTGGGATCGATTCTCTCCTCATTGGCTGAGGGTGGCTCCTCCCTCTGCACCTGCAGCTACAGACACTGACCTATTACATCACTGCCCACTGACCTATTACATCACAGCCCACTGCCCAATTACATCACAGCCACGCCCACAGCCAGATGACATCACAGCCATGCACACTGCCCGATAACAGACACGTCCACAATGTTTAAAGTTAAAAAAAAAACATGTTTAAAGAAACCGATTCAAGGTTCATAGAAAAGGTTCCTTTCTAACCACAGCACTGCAAGATAACCGTATGCCAGGACCGTATGCCAGACCACAAGATGACTGTATGCCAGACACAGAGATGACCATACGATGACCGTACCTTTCGTTCCGGACACTCTCTGCTCTGGCGTGTGTCACCCGAGTCGTCACGCTCTCCCCGTGACCCCTGACCCTCCAGGTCACATGACCGCCACTTTGTCTTCATTTCCTGCCTCTGCATAAAGCGTGCAATCTCCTGAGAGAGAGAGAGAGAGAGAGGGAGAGGGAGAGAGGGAGGGAGAGGGAGGGAGAGAGAGAGAGGGTGGGAGAGAGGGAGAGAGGGTGAGAGAGAGGAGGAGAGAGAGAGAATGAGAGACAGAGGGGGAGAGAGAGCGAGCGAGAGAGAGAGGGAGAGGGAGAGAGAAAGAGAGAGAGAGAGAGAGAGCGACAGAGTGAGAGAGAGAGGGAGAGAGGAAGAGAGCGACAGAGTGAGAGAGAGAGAGAGGGAGAGGGAGAGAGAGAGAGGGAGAGGGAGAGAGAGTGACAGAGTGAGAGAGAGAGAGAGAGAGAGAGAGAGAGGGAGAGGGAGAGAGAAAGAGAGAGAGAGAGCGACAGAGTGAGAGAGAACTCACGAACGTACAAGATCCCTTTTACGGCTTAATTTTTTCACTGTGTGAGCAATATAAAAATAAAAACTGTTTTTGCTACTGAAGATGTTGAAGTGTTCAAGATTGTGTGGACAGCTTAATTCCTTCATGCATGAAAACCAATACATGAAAAATCTATGAGACTATGCCGCATCTCAGTAATTTTCTTGTTGTAACTACATGAGTATATCTTTGTTATAACTACAGAAGATTTTTGCTATAACTACAGGAGTATATTTTTGTTATACCTACAGGAACATAATGTTGCTATGACTACAGGAGCATAATGTTGCTATGACTACAGGAGCATAATGTTGCTATGACGACATGTGAATATTTTTGCTATTTACCCCTCACCTCGTCCTGGGCCACTTGGGCCGCTCGAAAGTCGTCCTCTGGGTCGGCGCTCGGTGGGCGGGGAGGGGAGCGGGACCCCTGGAACATTAAGGACAGGGGAGAGGGCGGGGACTCAGAGGGGAGGAGCCAGCAGAGGGGAGGAGCCAGCAGAGGGGAGGAGCCAGACAGAATGCCACAGGACAGGCTTTGAGGAGAGCGGCGCCGCGCACGAGGCGGACCGTCCAGACCAGCGCTGCTCAACGCCACGGTCCGCAGGCCTTACCTCCAACCGGGCACCACCCGACACCGCCACCACCCGCCACCACCCGCTTTCACTCGTGAGCTCACTCACTGAACCGAGCAGGCAAAAGAATGAGCGGAATCTGGTGGTGTAGCGCACGGTTGGAGTAAATACCTGCAGACACTGCAGTCGAGCGGCTCTGGTCTGGACCAATCAGGCGGTCAGCTCTGAATCCTCTGAACACTCTTCATTTATCCCTAACTGTGAGTTACAAGCAATCTCAATGTACACCTTTCTTCACAAACACAGTTTGGTGAGATGGACAAAGCTTTTTTTCCCCTCTCTGTTATGCAGGGGTATACTTTCCTTGCGGTCGCTGTTGGTCGTTAAAAAACACATAAATATCTGAAATAGTCCATTTCATGATCAAAAAGGAAAAAAGCAGTGGTGTGAGTTTCTCTCTCCCTCCCTCTCCTCACTCTGCGTAACTTCCTGTGGATGTCCTCCTCCTCTTCCTGTAGGCTCCAGGCCAGCTCCTGGTCCAGCAACACCTGCTGCAGGGATCCCAGCTCTAGCCCCGCCCCTCTCTGCCACAACCCCGCCCCTCTCTGCCAAAGCTCCGCCCCTATAAGAGAGCAGAGGAAGTGTTCATTTAACCAGGTTGGTCTCACAGAAATAAAACATCTCTTCTACAAGCGAAACCTGGTCAGGACAGCAGGTGGGACAGATGAAGTACAAACTGACAAAAGATTTTTATTTTTTTTTGCTGAATTATCCACTTATACACTGACACTTGTGCAAAAGGTTAAACAGGTTAAATAAGCAGTAATATACCTAGCACAACGACAGTCCCCAGTGCGCTTCGACCCCAGTAATGAGATCTGAGAGACGCGCTTTACAGACACATTTAATGCCCTGAGATACGCAGAGCCGCGGGGAACTGTGGGGAGGAGGGAGTCAGCGCAGGTCACGGGCACACAGGTGCACAGGTGAAAAAGCACACAGGTGCACAGGTATACAGGTGAATATGCACACAGGTGCACAGGTATACGGGCGTGCAGGTGAATAAGTACACAGGAGCACAGGTATACGGGCGTGCAGGTGAATAAGTACACAGGTGCACAGGTATACGGGTGTGCAGGTGCACAGGTATACAGGTGAATAAGTACACAGGTGCACAGGTATACAGGTGGACAGGTGCACAGGTGCACAGGTATACGGGTGTGCAGGTGCGCTGCAGTACCTTCCGCTCGCTCATTTTGCCGCGCGCCTCCCCGTTTCCTCCTCTCCTCCCTCCGCTGCACCTCCTCCTCTGAGCTCGACTCCTCTACTGACCCCCGCCAGCGCCTCCTCGCACGCCACCTGGCCCTCCGGTTGCCACGGTAACCCCTGCCGCTGGCCACGCCCTCCTGAACTCCAGACACACTGGCCCCGCACCCTCTTCCTCTTCCTCCTCCTCCTCCTCCCTTCTGGCAGTTTCTATGGCTGCCACCACCCAATCCCTCCTGCTCCGCCCCATCTCCAAGGTGACAGGCGCTGTCAGTCTCAGATACTGGGGTGCCGTAGTCCTGGTTACCGCTGCCACGGTGGCTATCCCCGCCTCCCCGATTCCCCGGGGCCTCCCCACGCCTCGTCCTGCTCTTGTCCGGGCCCCTCCCCTGACCGCCATCTCCGCTGAAAACTCCCCGTGACCCTCTCTGGCCACTGCTGGCATTGCCACGGTAACTGTGCCATACAGGGTCTTCAGACCCAACGGTCACGCCGTCGACACCTACACCACCTGCCCTTTGTGTCAGGTCTCCATGGTAACCACGTCTCACTGCCCTACACCGGCCAATATCGGGACTATCGACGCAGCCTAGCGACCCCCGCTTCCTGTCCCCGTGGTAGCTATGGCAACGCCTGCCCTCGTCCAGGAAGTGGACGCGGTTCTCCGCGGCGGCTCCGTTTGCGCGGTAAGTCCAGCGGCAGACTCCGTCCTGAGGACAAGCATCACCGCCACGGGCACCCCCGCTGCCTTCCCCCGCTGATCTCAGGTCAGTACCGGGCCCCTGTCCGCCCAATCCCACAATCCTCTCCTTCCCACCCCCGCCAGCCCTGTCCTCTCTGAGCCTGCGACAGGAACAGCAGCTCCCCTCTGCCTGGGTGTAGCCGCTGGCTCCCAGCTGTCCACAGGGGGCGCTGTTGAGCCATTTCCCAGACCTGTGGGCCGCGGTGGTGAGCCACCAAAGGACCCCAGAGCCACGCCCAGAGCTATGCGAGTTGCCAGGACCGTTTCGGATCGGCCCCAGAACAGCTGCCGGTCTGGCACCCAGCCGCGGAGCTCGACTGGTCCCACAGATGGGACTCAGCGGGTCAGTGATGGACTCGGAGCTCGCGCCACACACAGGACGCTGCCCCCTGGTGGCTGGAGGCCAGAGGGGGCGGGGGCAGGGGATGAAGCGGGTGGAGGCCAGCACTGAGGGGGGCGGTAGATGGGGATTGCTGCGGTGCTCTTTAGTCAAGCCAAACATGCAAACAAAAAGAGAGAGAGAGAGAGAGAGAGAGAGGGGAGGGGCTAATGAAAAGGTCAGAAGTCAGCAGCAGGACAGACAGTCAGAAGCAGATTAACACAGAATCAGCTGCAGTGCACAGAACACTAGTCACAGAGCCTTGGATAAGAGACATACAGCGTCCAGCTAAAAAAAAAAGACAAAAATAAAAGTTGAAAAGCTTTTTTTCAGTTTCAGTAACAGCAGGCAGAGTTATGATCATGCTGAATCGGTGGAAGACATGGACAGGCAGAGCGGAGTTTCCAGGGGTGGGGGGGGGGGGTGGGTGGTGTGAGCGAGGGGGGGAGGGGGGGTGGGTGGTGTGAGCGAGGAGGGGGGGGGGGGGGGCAGGTGGGTGGTGGTGAGGGGGGTTGTGTACAGAGCTTCGCAGTGTGACACCACCCTGTCCTCACACGCACGGCTTTCAAACACACCCACGATAACGCTCTTCTTCTTTAAATTCTACAGCGTTTTTATTTTTAAATACTTCACTTCTCTTATTGGGCGAGAGTTACTTCCCTTCTGCCATGGAGCTCAGGCCTCGGAACACCGATCACCAAAAAACGCCGAAGAGGCACGCGATCCTCCCGCGTCACGCACCGTTAGCTCGTTAGCGCCGGACCGGAACGAAGATCGCGGCAAGGGGCCGATAAAACCGCCGCACTGTACCGAGGAAAAATTCCAGCGAGATTTTGACCCCTCGATAAGCGGTTTCCCGCACATGCAGGCATAACGAACGTTGAGTGAAGCTGGCATGCGAGCCGGCCGTCCTGCGCAGGCTGTTGGCCGTTGGCTGTTGGCTGTTGGCTGAGGTTTCCGTTGAGGACAGGGTGTGTGCCTGCCTGCCTCAGTTTCCCGTGAACAGGGGGAACACAGAGAGTACTTACCATGTTTAACCAATCCACATATTCACCGGCTTAAAAGCGTACTTGTTGTTGTACACCAGGGGTGTTCATCTCAGGGGACTGCTGAGCGTGTGTGTGTGTGCGTGTGAGTCTGTGTGAGTGTGTGTGTGCGTGTATGTGTGTGTGAGTGTGTGTGTGCGTGTATGTGTGTGTGAGTGTGTGTGTGCGTGTGCGTGTGCGTGTGTGTGTGTGTGAGAGAGAGGTGTGTGAGTGTGTGTGTGAGAGAGGTGTATGTAAGAGAGAGGTGTGTGTGTCAGGTGATGCCAGAAAGCTCTTTACACCAGGGAGAATAAATACACCACATTCCCGTCCTAACCGGGTCATCTAAAGCACACGTGTCAAACCCCAGTCCTGGAGGGCCGCAGTGTCTGCTGGTTTAACTCCAGTCCTGGAGGGCTGCAGTGTCTGCTGGTTTAACTCCAGACCTGGAGGGCCGCAGTGTCTGCGGGTTTAACTCCAGTCCTGGAGGGCCGCAGTGTCTGCAGGTTTAACTCCAGTCCTGGAGGGCCGCAGTGTCTGCGGGTTTAACTCCAGTCCTGGAGGGCCGTAGTGGCTGCGGGTTTAACTCCAGTCCTGGAGGGCCGCAGTGTCTGCAGGTTTAACTCCAGTCCTGGAGGGCCGCAGTGTCTGCTGGTTTAACTCCAGTCCTGGAGGGCCGCAGTGCCTGCGGGTTTAACTCCAGTCCTGGAGGGCCACAGTGCCTGCGGGTTTAACTCCAGTCCTGGAGGGCCGCAGTGGCTGCTGGTTTAACTCCAGTCCTGGAGGGCCGCAGTGTCTGCTGGTTTAACTCCAGTCCTGGAGGGCCGCAGTGGCTGCGGGTTTAACTCCAGTCCTGGAGGGCTGCAGTGTCTGCTGGTTTAACTCCAGTCCTGGAGGGCCGCAGTGTCTGCTGGTTTAACTCCAGTCCTGGAGGGCCGCAGTGGCTGCGGGTTTAACTCCAGTCCTGGAGGGCCGCAGTGTCTGCTGGTTTAACTCCAGTCCTGGAGGGCTGCAGCGTCTGCAGGTTTAACTCCAGTTCTGCGAAATTCACCATCGTAAATTAAAAGTCAGCGGTTTCCGACTGTACCTTCACAGAGAGGGAAGGCGGTTGAGTTCCCATGACAACCGCTCTCCAGTTTCCTATGTTTGGCACCCATCTCTTCCTCTTCCTGTATTCGCTTTGCCACTTCCTGTGGGGGGGGGGCAAAAAATAACTTATGTCAACCAATGCTGCTGCAAGACAACTGCTGACAGAGTAGGGTTAGAGAAGGTTACACACAGAAAATAAAACATCTGAATTTTTCTGCATCGCTTGGCACATAAAACTTTGTTCAGGTCCAAAACCCAGGGGATTTGTTACAACTCTGTTGGCTGTGGAACATTAGAAATGCACATAAAACAAAATAAAACAAAATAAAATAAAATAAAATAAAAGATGCATCTCCCCAATTCAGAGATAAAGTATGAATTGGCAGACCAGGTTTATCAGAGCAAATACATGCCAGCGTATATGGTGATAGGTGCAAAAGTCAATGCCGTAGGGAAAAGTTTAAAAGAGGACAATGTTCAGAGTGAATGGTATGAGTTTTACTGCAGGTTTACTGCCCTGCATTACTGTCAGCACTGATGGGAATCAGTTTTTGTGAGAGAAAGAGTTGGAACGGGGACAAGCAGCATTCTTCCTGGCCTGATACGCGTGGGAGACAGGCTTGAACCCTCTTACAGAAACACAACCCCACAAACAGCACAAGGAAGCAGCAGAATTAACCACCGTAAGCTCACAGTATCACTTCATCTTTTCTCCGCTGGCTGAAAAACTAACTTTCTTTTTCGTGAGAATCTTTGAAGAGAGACAACAAATAACGTATCCTGGGATCAGCCACAACATGCACCCCATAATCTCACATTAATAATTAAATATCAGAGAGCTGTGGACAGTGGGCCACTGCTCACACAGATTACGCGTTTGTATTTACTGTCATAATTAATACTAATCCGACAATCCGATTTTACTTTAATGGAGCAGGACAGAGGCTGGGACAGCCATCTGTTTAGCATTTGTGTTAATGAATGTATTTGTGCATATATGCATGCATTCATTACAGATAAACAGCTCCTCAGTCATGATGCTTCATAAAACTTGTTACAAATGGTGGTAAAATAATGATTTTTCCAATTGAACATTTAAAAAAAAGTCCCCACCCCCCACAAACACTCCAGACTTCAGTCAAGTGAAAGGCAAGCTCTATATGACTCCCCAGATGATAACTTCCCTCCTGCCCACCAATCAAATAAATAAACAGATGTCACACGGTCTGATCCTCCAATCAGGGCGGTCCTATGAGCATGTCTCTCTCACACTTACAAAAACCGGTGTAGACTGCAACCTATATATATATATATATATATGGTACTAACATATTAAATGTCTATATATATCTGTGTCTGTATATATATACGCACACACACAGGTATATAGACATTTTCTTTTTTAAATGTGTAAATTAAACGAGGTGACTGCTTCGGCACACAGCCTGTTTGTTTCTTTCCACTGGACTCTTTGAGAGACCCACTTCTTCAGCTTGCGAGTGCGATGGAAAAATAAACAATAAGGTCCGCGACGGCGTTTCTGCATGCGCGAGCACGAATAACGAGGTCACGGCGCCGTGCGCGAGCTCCTAAACGCGGCGGCACACTGACCTACATCTCAATCCTCTTAGGCCCGTTTCCAGTAAACACGTCCAGCTCCAGCTAACACAATAACGGCCACCGTACAGGTCTGTCGCGCGTAGCGTTAGCCAAGCTCCAGCGAAGCGTTAGCCACGGTCCAGCGAAGCGCTAGCCACGGTCCAGCGAGGCGTTCACTTTCAGCCAGTCAGGCGCATCGACTCAACGGTCGACAGAATGTTATGAAACGCAACCGGCAGCAGACTTTATTATTGTTTTTGGCTTTTTTTCTGTAAAAAACGGCACAAACGTTATTGTGGGACGATTAAGAAAGGCCATATAAATCCACACAAAAAATGAACTAAAACAGTGAAAGATTAAGTTTAACTACTGAAGTTGCCAATTATGATGGAAAAAAAAATCAATTAGAGAACCAATTACTGATTATTAGTAAATTTCCTTGGAAATATCCTTGAAAGCTGGCATTACAACAACACCGGAAGCATAATTTATTCTTTCTTCATCGCCATGTTCCACAGAAATGCTGGATTGTAACTGTACCTTAGGCCTGCCCCCTTACTAACAGCCTCTGTCAGTTTGGGGAAGGACACAAGCACACTTAGTTTTCTGTAGACGCCTGTTCTCTGTGGTACACACATACTGTCCAAGGTACACACGTGTTCTCTGTGGTACACACATACTGTCCAAGGTACACACGTGTTCTCTGTGGTACACACATACTCTCCAAGGTACACGTGTTGTCTGAGGTACACACAGGCCTCAGGTCGGTGCAGTCAGGGCAGGAGTGGGGGAGGGAAGGCCAGCTGACTGAACCCCCCCATTAAAAGCTTTGTTTGGGTGGGGGGGGGGGGGGGGCAGTGCACTGGATGACTCATTCTGTTATGGCACTGTTCCAGTGAATGGACAGGCCCCACAGTGCAGGATTGGACACAGCCCAGCCCAGTGCTGACTGCCTAGCAGACACTCAGGTTAACACAACAGTGCTGTCCCAGGTTCGGGGGCATGCTGTTCCTACGATATCAGTGCTGCTGGTGTCCAGGGGGACTAAGCATAATTCATTAGAGCTTTTGACTCCATCTTGAATCCAGGTTTATAATTAAAACATTGGACACATTCCACCATATTTGCACCTGAAGCGTTCCTCTACCAGTCCAGCAGCAGTACCCCCACAGCTCCACCAGGTGTCAGTGTTCCACCTGTCACTGAACGAGCACACTCACCCGAGAGACCAGCCAGATCAGGGCTAAAGACTTATATCAGCCTTACATCAGCACAATCCATTTCAGCCTCAAACCTCGGCACAGGTCCCACACCGATTCATCTAAACAGAAAGCAGAGCACGAGAATCAAGCAAGTAATTTCTGAGTTTCCAGAACAGCCACCTGAGGTGCACGCACCGAGCTGGTTTGGTGTAGATCATGTTCGTCAGCAGAGGGCTGAACCCGCAGCCTAAGGAGACTCCTGCTAAGCTGGCAACCCCTGGCAACAGCGCAGAGTCAGCAATTAAGCCAAACAGCAGCAAAACAGTTCTTTCCATCAATGGGCTCTATTTCAGACTAAGCAGAAAAGCTTCAAAATATCCAGTGAGGGTGTGCAAGTGTGTGTGTGTGTGCGTGTGTGTGTGTGTGTATGT
>NC_049211.1:2270237-2295237 GCF_013347855.1 Anguilla anguilla
CCTGAGGGTTTTGGACGTGCAAACACAGACCTTCCACCTCAGCATCCACCACAGCTACATCCCAGCCCTGATTCAGCCGTTCTGTTGGATTTTAACCACTGAAATGCTTCTCCATGACCGCTTTATTAAATGTACTTTCGTTCAAATTTAACATGATAGTAAAGTAAAACAGTAAAATATGAAGTAAAATCATATAAAAATGCTATAAAATACAAAAAACATGATTGCTTCAGAGGCTGCTGGGTGGCTCATTCTGCGGTTGGATTCAGGGCCTGAACACGCCCCAGTCTGGTATGAAATCAAACCAAGTGAGACACTCCGGATAAGCCTGTCTAATGCCTGCAATGCACTGTAATGACTGTACTGAGATGAAAGAGGGTTTAAGTGAGTGACGACAGCGACCTCTTGTGGTCGATCGTGCACTTGCAACGCACCAGCACTTGTGCCAAAACAGGATGATATGGGTGCAGGTTTTTGTTTTAGTCCAGCACTAAGACACCTGATTTTACTCATCAGGGCTTTGCTTGAAGACCGTGATTGGTTAATTAGATTAATCTGGTGTTGTAGTGCTGGGCTAGAACAAAAACCTGCACGGACAACGGCCCTTTCACCCCCTGATCTACACTCCCCAAACAGATGGGGAGATGGGCCTATAAACGCAAGACAGCAGAACATGTATATGGGGCGGGGGGTGGGTGGATAGCGCTTATATGGGGGGGGTGGGTGGTTGTATAGTGCGTATTTGGGGGGGTTGGACAGTGCATATATGGGGGGTAGATGATGTGGAAATGGGGGGTTGGATACTGTGTAAATGGGGGGGGGGGTGGATAGAGCATACATTGCGGGTTGGATAGCATGTATATGGGGGGTGGGGGTGAATAGCATATGGGGGGATAGTGCGTATATGGGGGGGGGTTAGGTCCTCACAGCCGCCGCGCAGTCTGGCTCAGGGGGGCTTCTCTCTCCTCCTCGTCCTGCAGCCGCTTGGCGACCCGGAGATCCGTCTGAACCCGCTGACTCTTCTGCACGTTTGAGCTGTAGTGCTGCTCAACTGGGAGAGAGCAGCGGGAGAGACCAGAGAGAGAGACCAGAGAGAGAGAGCAGGGAGAGACCAGAGGGAGAGACCAGAGAGAGAGACCAGCGGGAGAGAGCAGGGAGAGACCAGAGAGAGAGACCAGCGGGAGAGAGCAGGGAGAGACCAGAGAGAGAGACCAGCGGGAGAGAGCAGAGAGAGACCAGAGAGAGAGAGAGAGAAAGAGAGAAAGACCAGGAGCGACCAGAGAGAGAGAGACCAGGGACAAAACACAGAGTGATTCTACAGTATGAAATCGTTCACAAAGCCTCATAAAAATCTACCAATCTAACAAAACAGTCCCACCTGACCTTATTATAGGTGTAATAATAATACGCTATTCATTTTTTTGGAGTCCAGAGTAAATGTTATATAGTAGTAACACATAATTTTGTAACAGGATTTTATGGCAACCCTGGGGTGGATGAAAGGGGGGTTTTGGGAAGCATTTGTGAAGCTTTTTTGTAGGATATTTGGAGATTTACACAGACACAATGGGATCTTATGAAGCTTCATAAGGGGTTAATAACAGCCAGTACTCACTCTCCTGTTCCTGCAGGCTATGAGCCAAGACCCCGTCTTCCAGCACCGCGAAGCACTGGCACACTGAAACACACACACACACACACACACACAGTGAGGACTCCACACACACATCAATGCATAAAGCACACACACACACACTCACACACACACACACAAACACGCACGCGCACACACACACTCACACACTGTGGTAGGGAGACAGTTGGGGTACTGATACTGAAAAGCTTTCGCACAAAAGGACATTTTATAAAACAGCTCATTGTGAGTCTCGCTCGAAAGCACAGCAGGTATTCAAACCCACAACACCCTGCTTTACCCCTGTGTCCAGGCAGGTGATGGTGGATCAGCGAGCCTGGCAGGGGGGGGGTGGGGGGTGGGGGGGGGGCGATGGCCTGTGAGAGGCTGGGAGTGACCGTCACACATGCAGGATGCCAATATCATTACTTCACTGTCACTTCCTGAGGAGCCAGGCCATCCCGGGTAGTCATGTGACCGACCATGAAAGCGACAGGGGAAAGCTCATATAGTTTACCCAGAGAGAGAGAGAGAGAGAGAGAAAGAGAGAGAGAGAGCAGGTATGCCAGGACCCAATCAGAGGGCCAGGGTTAGAGAGAGAGGGAGAAAGAGAGGGAGCAAGAAAGAAAGAGTGATAGAGAGAGCAGGAGTGAGTGACAGAGAGAGAGAGTGAGAGAAAAAGCGACAGAAAAAGCAACAGTGAGAGACAGAGAGAGAGACAGAGTGAGAGAGAGAGAGACCCCTCACTTCCTCTCCAGAGTCACAAGACCTCCTGCCTTCCTGTAGAAGCAGCCAGGAGGTGTGGGGCGGTGGATGGTGGTGGTGGTGGGGGGGGGCATTAAGGACGAGCGTAGAGATCAGCCTGGCATTTCAGCAATGTTATGCACACATACTTTTTAAAGCCGCGTAAGTAAAGAACACAGACAGTAAGCCTGCATAATTATGCAAGTATGCAGGGCGTGGAAAAGCGTTTATATCGCGCCTGCAGTAACACGGCCTGGGGGGGGCGAGGGGGCGGGGGGGGGCGAGGGGGCACGTGCCAAAGCAGGGCGGCAGGATGCAGAGGGCGTAGTCTGGCACTGCCCACTGCGGACCCCATCAGCTCCCACACCCTCTTCCTGTCAGGCTCCCAGACACACAGCTCAGCATCACCAAGGCCAGCATCGCACAGCGTGGGCAAAACGTGCTGAGAGTGCACTCACAGCATGCACAGTGAGCACCTCCCAGAACATTCTGGAAACGTTCCTTTTCTGGCTAGCAGAAGGTGGATATAGGCCAAAAAAATATTTTTAATAAAAACTTTTCCTAAATGAGGCAGGCGTCACCAGTACTGGCTCATTAGAATAATTCCAGGCGTTTGTGAGTTGCTGTAGAAAGCAGGGGACAGACATGGATCAGATCACAGTGACATCAGAGATGGTGTCCCCAGTGTGTCAATATTAGGATGGGCACATTCACTTCCTGGTTTGACTTGAGCACTGTGATTTTCCCTAAAGGGGGTCAACATAAACTAAAACTAAAGGGTGTCCTTGGAATATTTGCCTCAACGATGACAGGCATAAAACTCTGTTTGCCATGTTGATTCTTCTAATTAAGGAACTTTTCCTCCTTAGACACTATTTACCAGGACCAGTGTTCAGCCTAAACACCAAGAAGGTCTAGTGGGTGACTTTTATATTTACATAATTTGTATTAGACTGAAATTTGCCTGGAGCTGATCAGGCTGTCACAAAAATGTGGGGTGGACTCTGAGGTCAGGACCAGTAGTCACCCAGGCCTTTGCTGTGGGAGCTTTCTGTAGATCAGAGAACTACAAAGCAGTGCATCGTGGGTGGGTTTGTAAAAACGGACTACATACAGCACAGACAACAAACACGACAACAAGGCCCATCCTATATTCTACACACAGGCACGCGTTCACACTCGTGCGCTCTTGCATACACGCGGATGACAGTCGCCACGGCGACGGGTCAGCAGCCCGCGGTAACCAGCGGTTACAGCGGCTCATAAACATCGCCAAGATGGCCGCCGTCTCGCTGGCGCAGGGTTTCAGTGAACGCGCGCCAGACCGCAGCGAGCCGAAGACAGGCCGTTTACGAGCGCTGAGATCATACCGCGCGTTCACCACATCAAAGGGGAATGCGATTGGACCGTACCTCATCATTAACACATCAAAGGGGAACGCGATTGGACCGTACCTCACCATTAACACATCAAAGGGGAATGCGATTGGACCATACCTCACCATTAACACATCAAAGGGGAATGCGATTGGACCGTACCTCATCATTAACTCAGTCAGGAGGACACACCCTCATCAGAGGGAACATTTACACACACGCATAAGCCATTTATGTAGCACAGCCAAAGAAAATCTAAGTGCACTGCTGAATGTGAGAAGGTGGAACCACACCTGTCAATCGAGCCCAAAAATGTGTGGATACAAGTACAGACCCTTAACTAATTAATATATCACAAGTTGCCCTCTCCAGCCATGGCGGGCCACAGGGTGCTCACGTTTGTTTTCACATTAAAATTTTTACAATAGAATTATGAAGTTGATGTGCGTCAGACGGTCTGCAGCAAACCCAAGTCTCCATTACTGATACTCAGGACCCAATATAGGGGCCCAGTGACTGGGAAGCCTCCTAACATCCTCAGGTTATCGTTTATCATTTCCCAGTGACACAATGACAGCACCGAGCGTAACCCTGATCACCATGGAGACTGGGACAGCCCCCAGACCAACGCGGTGATCTACACAAACAGGGCCGGTTCACAGCCGTGGCGGTTTTGGCGGGAACACCCCCTCCTTCACGGGCTCTGTAAACAGGGGAGGGACGGCCGCCGGTTGGCTGGAGGACACCCCCCGGTCGGCTGGAGGACAACCCCCAGTCGGCTGGAGGACAACCCCCCCGGTCGGCTGGAGGACCCCCCCGGGTCACATCAACACACGTTTCCCTCCCCAGCAAGGTTCAGCGTGAAAACAACCGGCCATCTGCAAATATTTACCAGGGTTTGACCGCCACAGCGAGCGAGCCAATAAAAACAGCCTTCTCTGGGCCAAATTAATCAAGCAAAGTTTATTTACACAGCACACATAAACTGCAGCTTAGTCTGCTTTCACAACATAATAAAATAGACAAAATAATACAATAGATAAAATTAAATAATATGAACTAATAAAACAACAGGAAAAAATAATAAGGTCGTGTTCAAAAATAATTTAAACTCAATGTCCCACTCACCACCCCCACCGTCCGTCCAAGGTTCAACAACTCCCAGATTTTGGGCCTGGACAAGCCGTCCCGTGATTAAAGCTCGGCCATGTTGATCTCGAAACGGGACGGCTCAGACAAAGGAAACCCCCAAACCCAACATTCCCACGCTCCCGGGACAGGGATCACAAACGGGGAAAAAAAGAGAGAGTGACAGGCGTGCAGGACGAGCGACGGATGCGTAAAGCGTGTGTCATGCGTGACACACGCGTGTGCGAGCCCGCCAACCTGCCTCGTGCACACCACAGCTAGCGTGGAATCTCAGAACCCTCAGAAGGGTGTGTCCTGCAAGGAGGCCTTCTGGATAAAACGCCAAACCTGGCCCACTGCAGCCATTAATGATGTCATAGCTCACAGGGGGGGTGGGGGGGGCGGGTGAGAGAGACCAGAAATGGACCATAGTGCTGCATAACGGTTACAGAACTGGGCTGGTAACAGCGGGGTTGCAGGTTTGATTCCCGGGTGGGACACAGTCTGCTGACCCTGAATTACTCCAGCGGAAATATCCCGCTGTGTAAATGGAGGAAAGAGTGTAGCCAACCGTACGGGTCACTCCGGATAAGAGCGGGAATGAGATGAACTGATGCTCAAAATCAGAGGGAAAGAGAGGGAGGGTGGGAGGGGAGATGGAGTGAAGGACTGGAGAGAGGTAGAAGAGAGGAGAGAGGGAGAGAGTGAAGGAGAGAGGGAAAGTCAGACAGAGCGAAGGAGAAAGGGAGAGAGGGAAAGTGGCAGGAGAGTGAAGGAGAAAGGGAGAGAGGGAAAGTGGCAGGAGAGTGAAGGGGAGGAAAAGTTGGAGAGAGGAAGAGTGAGGGAGAAATGGAGAGAGGGAAAGTGGCAGGAGAGAGGGAGAGTGAGGGAGAGGGCAGGCGTCTCAAACAGAAGCTCCTTTTACAGCACTGTGTGCTGAGTGCTGCTCTCCAGGAGCTGTCAGCAGCAACTAGAGGAGAGATTCCAGCCACAGCCACACACACACACACACACACACACGCACACACACACTGACTCTCTCTCACACACTCACACACACACACACTGACTCTCTCTCACACACACACACACACTGACTCTCTCTCACACACTCTCACACACACACACACGCACACACTGACTCTCTCTCACACACTCACACACACACACACTGACTCTCTCTCACACACACACACACACTGACTCTCTCTCACACACTCACACAGACACACTCTCACACACACACTGACTCTCTCTCACACACTCTCACACACACACACACACACACACACACACACACACACACGCACACACACAGACTCTCTCTCACACACACACACACACACACAGACTCTCTCTCACACACACACACACACACACACACTGACTCTCTCTCTCTCTCTCACACACACACACACACAGACTCTCTCACACACACACACACACACACTGACTCTCTCTCACACACTCACACACAGGCACACTCATACTCACACACACCTGTCAGCAGGCTTCTCTCTCAGCCCCAGCTGATGAAGGCCAGTACTGATATCACAGTGTGTCTGACACACGGACAGGCAGACAGAAGAACCGGGTGACCGAGAGAGTGAGTGACAGAGGGGAAAAAACCACAGGGCTCCTATTTTTAGCACCATCTCTCTGCCCCCTCCTCTCCAGGGGGATGTTTTTACTAAATTTGGCAACCTGCTCCCCGCACGCTAAAATATATGCGTTTGCCAGGACAGGGTGGGCTGGGGAGGGAGGGGTATGGGGGGCAGGAGTTATAGCCCCAGTATGAGCAGATTTGGAAGAGAAAGGTTAGAATAAATAAACACAGGAAGCGATAAGGAGGGAGGAAGCAGAGAGAATGTTTACTCAGTGCGGCGACTCCTCAGGGAACGCAGTGGGAAATAGAGCGCAGCGACGCACTGCTGCATTCTGGGTAAAGATTAAGAAAAATGCTGCTGAGCATTTCAAATTCAGGCCAAAAAACGTGACTTTAAATAAAAGTGTGTTAAAGGTTCCTGACTGTGGCATACGGACAGGGGAACCCCGCTCTGTGGGAGAGAGGAGGAGCAGTGTGAGGTGCACGGAGACGCACGGCCGTAAGACTGAGAGACCCGAGAGGTTACCCCCAAAACGCAGAGCTGGAGACGGGGTTCAGCTCAGCCCTAATTCGGTGCACCTGACTTTAGCAGCTCAGTGAGATCTCTGGCTGCTGAATGAGGTGTGGCTTTGTTAGGGTTGGAGTGAAACCCTACAGGACGGTAGGGCTGCAGGAACAGGGTTGGGCAGCCCTGCTCTACATGATTGAGCAGAAGCTGCACCCCAACATCCACCACCCCCCCCCCCTCCCCTCCCCTCCCTGTTTGTAAAATAGAGGTCATTATGCATCCCTTCGCTGTCTGGCTGGGCCCAAACTCAGGGGGGAAATCCGTCTGACGGGGGCTGTGACTCCGCCCACCGTGACTCCGCCCACTGAGACCGCAGAGAATGCATCTGGGGCAGCGATCGCATTCCGGGGCCTCATCAGCGAATTCCGGGCCACCGGAGGCGCCCCGGCAGGGAGGCGAAGATAAACGCGGCGACTCGAACCCGAGCAAGCGAGCAAGCGAGCGAGCGAGCGAGCGGGCATCACAGCTCTGCTCTGAATGTGGCAGGAAGCCGCGCCTCGCCCGGAATCTCACACCCGCCGCCAAAACGGCAGGCACCCGCTACATGCCCACGCAGCGGCGGCGGTCACGGCCGGGCCCGGGGTGGGCCCTGCAGATCTGCGCAGAACCGCAAGGCCTTGTGGGGGGGAAAAAAAAGGCCGGACCGCACCTAGGGCCGCTCAGCTTCGGCTGGGCCAAGCGCTTTAATCGCCATGACTACCAATGAACAAAAACAATCACAGATGTTCTGCAGAATTACAGCGTTCAGTAGCCGATGGTTATCGGCTGCTTTCAGTCCTGAGACGCAGCGAGAGACGCTCGTGCAAACAGGAGGTAAAAGTCGACGCTTGTTCACAGTCTCTACTTTCAGCAACAGCAACTTTCAGGGGTGTAACTTTCTAAGCACAATCAATTAAATTAATTTAAACGCACCCTTCTTAAATTTAGATTAGTTCTGTATTTCTTGATTGAGCACAAAATTTCACTTGGCTTCAAACTCACATCTCCAGTTGGAAACCCAATGAACCCTTCCTGTTATCTGCAGGGTCAGAAATGACCCTATCCTGAGTTTAACAGCAGTGAGAATCAAAGAAATTAATTTGTTTAGCATGACATTTAATTACTTTTCCTGGAGTGAACCAACCAGGTTTTATAAAAGTGTTACACCACTGGTATCCAAAGATTTTCTTACGTGTTTTTTAACCACAGTTCTGTGGACATTGGGTGCATCCAAAATATGAAGACAAGACGGGTTAAAAAACGACATGCACAACCTGTTCACTTAACACACGAAACCGGCTACTGTAATAAGAATAGGCGTCTGCTCTGCAAAGTGGGTGTGTGTACACGCGCAGCCTACGCCATCGCATTCTCCTCGCACCCGCCGCCAAGCAGGCGCGCGCTTACCTTTCTGCACGCGAGGCAGGTGTGACTGGTCAATCTCGAGCTCGGTCATCATGGCTGTCCGTGTATGGCGGTCAGTGACTCACGTCAGACGGCAGACGCAGGCGCGCGGTGTTGTCTGGAGAGGTCACCTCCTGGGAAAGAGACACGCCCGTTAGCGAATATCCGCACACTTCGACCTGTCCTCTAAACTGTCAACTGAACCCGTTAACCGCGCCTTGTGTACAGCTAAACGGACGAAGAGGCGATTGGACGAGCCTTCTGTTGCGCTGCGTGTTCCCCGCAACCCGGCATTTGCCATTCTAAAAACAAATCCGCCGTAGGGTTTGAGAGACAAGGACACACCGCATCACTTACTGACTGTAGGGTACATTCAAAATGTGAACGGTACGGCACACTATAATGGAGATGACAGGAATAGAGAAAATTGACATGACAACAGCTTTCATAAGCAACTTTCCCACAAAATGTAGACTTCTTAAATGTGGTTCTCAAACTTGGTCCTGGGGGACCACCGTGTATGCTGGCTTTCATTCCAACCACAAGTGCAAACCCAGAATTTTCCAAGTTTTTTTTATTTTTGCAATTAAGCGTTTCATATCTGAGCATCAGTCTTTCATTTTATCAGTTAAAACATTTTTGTACTTCTTGATGGCATGTATATTTCTGAAATCATAATGTTTACTAAGAAAGTAAATAATGCCTTTAAACATTAAAACCACCTAATTAAGGAAAAAATTAAGAACTTATTTAAATAGTGGTATAGCACTTGTGGTTGGAACGAAAATCACCAGTGTTCCCCCTAGACCGAGATTGCGAATCACTGAATTTAATCCGTTTTGTTTTATAAAACGGGCATCACAAAGGCGCTGTTTTCCTGAATTAGAAGCTCAACCGACAGACAAAACCTGTCTCGCGACGCCTATATGACCGCAAAGACGTGAAACCGATTTTGCCTACACTCTCAAAATAATAATAAAAAAACTCACATAGCCTACTACTTCTAGCCATGGGATTGCCAATCTGCTTCTATATTTCAGTGACTGCACGGTGATTCCGCGAAGTAGTTGTATTACTGAATCACTTTCGTGTGCAAAATTACCTAGGTTTGCTGACTGTTCAGATTTTGACAGGTTAACTATTCGTTCACTGTTGAAACTGTTTAAAAGGCCATGTCAGCCGGCAGAACACTGAAAGAGCTATTGTGGAAACTCAATTAGTCGTACTGCTGTTTTGGTTAACTCTTTAGCGACGCATAGTATGGACACAATTAAAAGAACATCGTTTCGTCCGAGGCTAAGCTACCTGAGCTTTTTTTTTTCTTTTTCTTTTGGTTAACACACACACAGAAAGCTCACTTTTTAGTATACAAGAGTCTGCACCGCATCAAACATCACAAGTTAGAAACTTTAAGAACAAAAACGCCGCATTATAAATATACCTGCTTATCTTCAGAAAGGCATAGAAACGTCGTCTTTCCAGTATTTGCTTCCTCTGTGTGCTGCTCTCCATCAATTTTCTCCGCACCCATATATTTAGAGATCACGCGTCCAACTGCACCACTTGGCGTTGGCTGCAGCTGGTAACTTTGTTGCTGTGATTTTCCTCGTCTCGTCTTCGTTCGTGACTGAAACAAAGCCAGCCAGCTGGCTGTTGGACGGGAGCCCAATGCGGACAAATCTCTTTTCCACGGCAAGTCGACCGTTATCGATGGCCAGCGTGCACCCGCTGGCTTCTTGTAGTCTTGTTTGTTGTTCGGGCGCTCCGTCAGCCCACATGGACATAAAAAACTGAGAATTACTCCTCATTAAAGCTGGAAACTTGCGCGGTCATTGCGGTGCCTGTTGCTACGAATAAAGTTGATTTCACTTTTTTTTGCCTTGATGCACATTTGACACATCTGTTATTTTTCTCTTTTTTCTTCCTTAAAATAAACGAAACATTCATGAAACAGACAATGAATTCGACACAAATACATTTGTTTTTGGATCCCTGCCAGGTCAGTGTCAAGCTGCACATCTATAGATGGAAGGAAATAACTCCTCCGGAGAAATTGTGCTAACCAACACAATAATTATTTCCTGATTTCTCCTGAATAATCATGTATTTGAAAAAAAAGTGTAAAAAAGTGTAAAAGGCCCATAGTCAATGTGTTGCGAAAATTTACAAGACCACTGTGTCAAACCACGATTGCTGACGTTATTTGGCCAAAAATAGCAGAACAATTGACCTACAAATTGAAATCTACACTTCTATCTTTCCACAGTCGAAATGACAAAACAACGTCTGTCCTTTGGTTAACCAGATGGGTTTGTGCGAGTTTGTTGAAAATGGGTGGCCGTTTAGTGACCTCTTGTGGCACAAATGCAAGGATGCGCTGAGTGCAAGTAGGTCACTGACCAGGGGTGTAAACCCCCCCCCCCCCCCCCCTTCCACCACTGTATTTAACATATTGTCTTATTTGATTTATTTTTAATATGCAATCTCTTTATTGCTACAACTACTCTCTCAAAAGAAAGGGTTCCAAAATGCTCCTCAGTGTCTCCATAGAGGAACCCTGTGTAGCTAAAGGGTTCTTTGTAAAAAATAAAAAAAAATAAAAAAAAAGAGGCTCAACCTGGGAGATTTCACACTTTTCACACCTACCATAGAGGGTTCCATAAAGAGCTAGAATGGGTTCCCCTATGGAGACAAGCCAAATAACCCTTTGTTTCGGAGAGTGTAGATGTTTTACCGAAGTGGTTCGGTTTACTGAAGTCCAGTTCCCTAATCATTTTACAGCACTGTATCACAGAAGTCTTCTTTTCCATCTTCCTCGGAATATTCATAACCTACTTCACAATATCATCCATGTATGTTAAACGAGCAGGTGAGCATTTTTTTCCTGATAAAGGTTAAGGGCTGTAAATGAGGGATGCTGGTTGGACAGATTTTGTGTCCTATGTGCCCCGGAAACATTACATGCGTCAGTTTATTACTGTCTGATACACACAATTCAGACACCACTGGATCTTCTAGATTATTTTTGCAGGGTTTCCTAAGCCAACATTTTATCAGCCACAGAAGCCAAGAACCACAGCTTTACAAGAGAAAAATAAAACTCTGACTCTCGAGTGACCGCAACGATACTCAATTACTACTGTTGGCATGAAAGGATGGCATCTTCCAGTTTTTAGCTCAAGGGGTGTCATGGGGAGATAGTTGAGGAGTAGGAACGGAACTTGGCAACCCAATTCTTCAGACATCAAATTGCAAGAGCACGACATCGCTCCTGTCTGGTCGGCTGAAATATTAACTGAAAAAGGTAGACAGCGGACGTCAGAACCAGAAGAAATCCGTGGCGACGTGCCTCTGACGCGCATTTCTTTCCTGACGATCAAGGGAAGGGCCCCGCCGCACTTTATCAGATCGCCTTATTTATCGCCTGCCTTCTGTAGCCCGGTCATCTAGTCTGACTCCGACGTAAATAATAAAATAAGGGCTTATATCCGGCAAGACAACGCCTTCAAAACACGCAGGGAACATTCAGGCTAGTGAATCATTTCACCGCGCATCAAACTGATTTATGTACAGCATCTGTACAGCAACAATAAAGACGATCGCCACTCTCATTGTTAAATGCGTTCTGGCTTTGTTTGTCGGTTTACGACCTTAATTAATTAAGCAGAACCATTTCAGCTCCATTACAAATTCAAAATAGCAGTCGTAATGTTTGAATGAAACCATATTGGTGATGGTGATGGTGTACCTAAGCTTCAATGAAATTCATACTGGGAGTAAGAAACGCACAGTTAAAAAATGTATGAAGAAAAGAGAGAGATACCACGTTCTTAAAGAACATATGTATTTAAAATAAGATTAAAAGCAAAAACAAGTGAGTCTGTATGCCAATATCTTCTCAAAATTTACATGATTAACAGGGTAGGGTCTTAAGTAGGTACTTCTAGACTCAATTAGGTGTAACAATTGGACTTTATGCACCAAAGAATTTAATTTTCCAGAATTCCCTTATTTCGTATTTAGCTGCCGGCAGTGCTGGGCTACACTGATTAACTTGTTTGGAATTCACAGAAGGGTAAATTAATTACATTACATTTTAAAATTACATTATATAGTCTCTTTGGCTCCATTAGCTGTCGGTATTGATAACTCCCTGGGTTCTCAGGTTCCCTCACATCCGCCAGGAAGCACATAACACGGGAGCTTCTTAAAAATAATTTTTTAAACAGAGGTTAAATTGTCCTGTGGCAAGGTTGCCCTCTCCACCCTGTGGCCGGTGACACTGTTTAAGTGTGTGTCTGGCGCAGCTGTTGTGTTTTAAAACCCAGATTCTCATCTGGGGATTTTTTACGGAAATGAAACCCTTTTAAATGAGGCAACCATTTCATAATCAAAGTCACCCATGTCTCATAGCAGTTAATAATATGGTTTATATAGCAAAAGGTGATGGAATGTGAACTTTAGGCATATTCCTATATTTCATCTAAGAGCCTGGGTTGGGGGGGCGGGGGGGGGGGGGGGGGAGGTGAATATCTCCTCAAAGTTCCTTAAGTCAGGATTGGGCCCAGGGGGCATCCCTGGATAAATTCTACAATCTTCATTGGTTCGTGAGAGAGAGGCAAACTGCCCTGTGCACTTTTAAAATTAGACTCAGGCCTAATATTTATTCATGTGAATAAGTCTGACAAGGGTGCGTCAATAAATTAGTCAAGAGTCCAACCCCTGCCCACCCCATCTGACTTAAAGCTCCGTCCATCCAAAGCCGCCCCGCCCCCGCCCCCGCCCCAGCCCTCCCCAGCCCTCCCCCGCCCCCCCCTCGCCCCTACCGCCCCCAGCTGGCCCATCCACCCTCCCGGCTTGATAAGACAGCGCTCTACACACCTGTGCCCTGGAGATTTATCGTCGCGGTGAAAAGAAAAAGTTAATTAAAGTCGTGGCGGTAAAACCGCGCGGCCCGTCGACTGTGACCCCCCCCCCCCCCCCCCGCCTTTTTTTTTATTGTTCCTTTCATTCATTCATTCGATTGACTGGCCCAGTGATTTACGATGAAGGGATGAGTAAAGAAGAGAAACGAAACGAGTGATTGAAACGAAAGGCCTCCATCGTGAGGGTGTCGTTTGTTGTTTTTTTTGGGGGGGGGGTGGCGGGGGCGTGTTGCGTGATCGTCAGGTCGGTGGAGGAGTATATAAATTGGGATGGGGTGCCGGGAGAGCAGCAGTACACACTGACCCCCCTCCCAAAAAGGCTCTAGAGGAACACTCACACGGGACGAGCCTGCAGAGATGAGAGTCCTCCTCCTGACCTGCAGCCTGCTGCTCAGCGCGATGGGGGGGGCTGCACACGCACCCCACCTTCGACTCGACCGAAATGCGCTACACAGAGCCCGGTGAGTATCAGCCGGACCCCCCCCCCCCCCCCCAAAAAAAAACAAAAAAGAAAAAAATTAAAGAGGGGGGTGAGTGCCACGCCCTTAACAGGGGTCTCAGCCCCCAAGCCTGGCCCCTGTAGATTGCAGCTGGTTTAATGCAGGTCTGTTTTAGCCATGTAAGCTTGAAGTGCAGGTGTTGGCCACCTGTTGCTCTTGAAGTTACTGCCTGTTATTTCTCCCCCCACATGCAGGTGTAAATGGACTGCATTCATATAGCGCTTTTATCCAAAGCGCTTTACAATTGATGCCTCTCTTTCACCAGAGCAATTAAGGGCTAGGTGTCTTGCTCAGGGACACTTCGACACACCCAGGGCGGGGGATCAAACCGGCAACCCTCCGACTGCCAGACAACCGCTTTTACCTCCTGAGCTATGTCGCGGGTGTAAATGTTGGCAGGTTGTACTGACAGTAGCTGAACTGGGGTTCCAGTTTTGGAAGAAGCTGATGATAATGTGTTTTTGTTACTACAGTAGGGTGTAAATGTTGACAGTATGTTGGTATTGTTGACATACGGTCAACCTTGGAAATTTGTTATCATGTTGTTTTTGTTGCTGCAGAAGAGTGTGATTGTTGCTAGCATGTTGTTTTGGTTGCTGAAGAAGAGTGTGATTGTTGCTAGCATGTTGTTTTGGTTGCTGAAGAAGAGTGTGATTGTTGCTAGCATGTTGTTTTGGTTGCTGAAGAAGAGTGTGATTGTTGCTAGCATGTTTTGGTTGCTGAAGAAGAGTGTGATTGTTGCTAGCATGTTGTTTTGGTTGCTGAAGAAGAGTGTGATTGTTGCTAGCATGTTGTTTTTGTTGCTGCAGAAGAGTGTGATTGTTGCTAGCATGTTGTTTTTGTTGCTGCAGAAGAGTGTGATTGTTGCTAGCATGTTGTTTTGGTTGCTGAAGAAGAGTGTGATTGTTTCTAGCATGTTGTTTTGGTTGCTGAAGAAGAGTGTGATTGTTGCTAGCATGTTGTTTTGGTTGCTGAAGAAGAGTGTGATTGTTGCTAGCATGTTTTTTTGGTTGCTGAAGAAGAGTGTGATTGTTGCTAGCATGTTTTTTTGGCTAGCATGTTTTTGTAGCTGCATAGATCGTGATTGTTGACAGTGGTACTCTATTGTTGTCATCACATCACTCTGTTGCTGTGGGATGTGAATGTTGACAGTACTTGATTTTTGTTTCTCTAGTTAGGTGTGATTATTGACAACGTGACAATTTTGTCACTGCATGGGGTGAAGAAGTTGCTGGTGTGTTGTTTTTGTTGCTACAGTGGGGCTAAAGCATGTGAAGCTTGTTTGTTCTTGTTGTTGCTCCGGGTGCAGTTTTGGACGAGGACGGAGGGGCAGTCGGCTTGGGCGAATTTTCGATTTCTGACCGGGACAGAGCGTCTCAGAGCGGGACGGGCCCAGGGGTCCCCGCCCTGCTGAGAGAGGAGCTGCACAGAGACGGTGACGCTCTCGCTCAACACAGCGCTGCTGCTAATGACACGGAATAAAAGCGTGACACAGATTAGGGAGAGCGCACCCCCTGCCCCCTGCCCCCTCCCTCCTCCCTCCTCCCTTCATCCCTTCATCCCCCTCCCCTCTCCCCTCTTCCCCCGCCCCCCTCCCCGTCTGCAGACAGAGGTTTCTCCTGTTGTCCTGACCTGTAGTGAAGTCATTCACTTTTTCCACCTGTATTCAAATCAACATTCCCTTGGAGTTTTGACGAGCAAATAAATGCAAGCGTCACACTCTTCCGTCAAAAACTCAGTTTGGTGAGTTAGTTATACTGACGGCTGAACTCCGCAAATTGTTCATGAGGGGGAAAAAAAAAAAAGATTTGCAGTTATAATCGTCAAACTAAAGGACGAATGTTGACTGGATTCCAAGTCTCTCTGAACCCGCCCACGCCCCCCCCCCCCCCACTCTCCCCCCAGCTCTGAAAATTTGGTTTTGTTATTTCACAGGTTCCAGATCAGCTGGATTCATCCCTGTCGGGTCTGTAAAAGAGGTGAGTCAGGGACGTATACGGGAATTATGGAGTTTTATTTCTTCTAAATACATTTTTGGGGAATTTTTTAAATAAAATTAAAACTAGATTATTCTAATATCCTCTTCCTATTGTTATTGTTACATTATTGCTTTTTTTCTTGTTTCTATTTTTCCTTTTTTTTCCTTATTCGTTTATGGTTATATTTTTACCAGTTTGCAGTTATAATCACTTAATAAATCATTAAGAATAACATTATACATCATTAAATGGCCATTGTTGATTAGTCATGGTTAAACATTAACACATTATAGTGAATGAATCACATGGAGGGAAGTAGGGTTGCTGAATTGAATCCACAATAGGTTGAACGTGCACTGTTGATATGTTAGTGTATGTTAGATAGCAACAGTCCATGCTGTAATTACATTACATTACAGGCATTTAGCAGACGCTCTTATCCAGAGCGACTTACACAACTTTTACATAGCATTTTACATTGTATCCATTTTATACAGCTGGATATATACTGAAGCAATTTCGGTTAAGTACCTTGCTCAAGGGTACAACGGCAGTGTCCTACCCGGGAATCGAACCTGCGACCTTTCGGTTACAAGCCCAGCTCCTTACCCACTGTGCTACACTCTGTAGCCATGTAAGGGGTCAGTTTAGACTCCCTGGCCTCCTTCTACATTCTATATTCATGAATATCCTCTGATGCTGAACTAAAATAGCTATTTTAGCTGAAATACCAAACATAGTTTAAACAATGCTGCTCTACAAACCCATGTCCTTATTGTGTGATTTTTTTAATTCTCAGTTATTCTAAGTATGTTATGTTATATGTTATACAAAGGTTTCATACGCAATTAGGAACATACGGATAAGAACACAATTAATTACTTAGTAACTTACATGTAATTAATTACAGGCTTCATTTAATACAGGTCTGTATTTTATTTGACAAATTCAATATATCAAGTGTTGCTAAAAATGTGATTATATTATTAAAAAGGAGAATAAAAAAGTGAGGACACAGTTACATTAAAAAAAATTTTTTGCAGAGGAGCCATTCACTGCAGTTTAGAATCACGCCATTTCCTTATTTTGGTGTCTGATATACTGTATGAACATTAAGGCGGAAGTCAGGTTAAATCTCACCCTTTCTCTCTGTCCAGGGGCTCCTGGAGAATTCGGGCTCGCTGCACCCCTTCCAGCGCTTTCTGGGGTCCAGGAAACAGTACGAGAAGAGGGGGAACCCCACCGAGTGCTTCTGGAAGTACTGCGTCTGAGAGAGGAACCCCCAAATCCACCATGGAGGAGACAAGGACTGAGAATCGCACTCTTACGCACACACACACACACACACACACTAATACACACACACAAACACACACTAATACACACATACATGCACACATACATATGCACACATACACGTCTAACTGTCATTAGCAGATCAGACAGTGCACATTGCCTACACTGCTGCACTCAACAATCTTGAACAGTTGCCGTGGTCATAACAGTTGAATCGATCTATATAATCAACCTTATAATCTGTTGGGCTGAAACAGGAGGTATGGACCAAACTCCACTCAAACATTTCCTTAAATAAGCAGCTGAAGATGTGTGCACCTACTCCTCCCATAGCTCTACTGTTGCCTTGGATTTAGATCTAGACCACTGGAGCACCATAGCAGGCTTTCAGTGCTCAGACAACACTACACGAAAACTGAAACACAAAAATGTGGCATAGACAGAGTGACGCCCGTGTAACTCAAATGTACATAGTGTCCTGATGGACTGTGTGTTTTAAGCTCCTGGTTAAAGTACCTGCAGGCACATTACTGCTTTCAGCAGGAATAAAGCTTTCATTCCTTTTTTTGACAAGGCATCATTTCTTTATTTTTGTTAAATCAGAGTCAACAGTGGCTGCTGACTGCAGCTGCTCTTCAACCTCTCATAGGCAGTCAGTAAAGCTTTCCTTCAAAACAGGAAAAACACACGTTAGAGATGCAATAAAAATTAATCAAGATTTTTAAACCCAACACATAAAGGACTTCCACAAAACAATTCCACCTTTGGAAGTTATCAGTCTAGATGAGGGGTGTGCAACCCTGTTCCTGGAGATCTACCAGCCTGTAGGTTTTCACTCCAACCCTAACAAAGCCACACCTCACTCAACAGCAAGAAACCTCAATGAGCTGCTCATTAATGGAATCCGGTGTGCCAAATTAGGGTAGAAGTGAAAACCTGCAGGACGGTGTTAAAGAGGTGTGTTTGTGTAAAAACAACAGAGCGATAAACTCAGATGTCGTCAAGACCTCTGTTGTGTCTGTTAATTAATCTGAGCAAGAACAGCAAACGAAAAAAGAAAAATCAGGTGCAAAAGAACTGAACAGACACTCAGCGCTGAAAGGAGAAACAGTTTGTCTTTATTCGGATGTTTGACGGCATCACTTTCTGAAACTCTTTCTGAACAGACGGCCGTACGGCTCTTAACACACTGCTAGTCATGGTTATTCTTTTTCCCTTTGTAAAAAAAAAAAAAGGCCATCGTGTACAGGTACTACAGTAGCACTGTGACTCCCACGGCAGTGTTCAGTGTTCAGTGATCAGTGTTCAGTGTCCAGGTGTTCAGGTTTCCAGCAGACAGGGGTGGATCATTCTCCAGGAACTCTACCTATGTCTGATGACGTACACCTCCACTTAAGATTTACAAAACTCCTTCAGCACAATTACAAGACATAAAAAAATACTTAGAAAATGATGACAGAAATCCTCCGTCATTAAAGATGCAGTATAATACACAGTAATGCAGTTTATTGTGACTGTGAGGGACAAACAGAACTCCTGGAGGGCCGCAGTGTCTGCAGGTAAATGTGACGACTCAGTGAAGAAATAAATTTTTTTTTATTTTTTTATCCGGTATTTTGGAGAGTCATCGGACTGGCGACGAACAGCACACTGCAGCCTCAGGCCTGATGTGGTTCCCCAAGCATCACTCTATAACCACTCATAACAGCTCATAACCACTTATAACCACTCCATAACCACAAACTACAAGCCCCATAATGCTTCAGCTGCTTGTCTGCTAACTGAAAGGGGCTGTGGTTAAGAGTGATGGTGGTTTTGCGTTAGAAGCTGTGAGATCTCAGGGGGAGGAGAGGACAACCGCTCCCTACTGACCACAGAGGAGGAGAGGAGAGGAGCAACACGAGCGGAGCCCTGCAACAGCTGCATTAGCTTCAGCAGTCAGGAAACACAACATAACGATAACTGGGATTTATGAGAAAACATCTGTGAGCGGAAAGCTGGTTTTTGGTTCTGTGGAAGCTCTGTACGGTCACTAGGGGGCGTTTAACAGGAAAGAGCAAAAAAATAAAAATAAATAAAATATTGAATTCGCTGGACTATGGCCCGTTTCCACAGGAAACCATAACTATAACCGTAAAATGATAAACAATGTCCAAATTCAAATGAAAGCAAGTTTGTATATTTAACATTAAATACTCAACAAATATCTCAAAATAAGTTTGAAAGAATTCAGCTAGATGATAACATTGGACACTGTTTGGATCACTCTCAGAGCGATCTTCAGTAAACATCTGGACAATCTGGACTGGCCGTTCTCGCGATAAGAATGCGTGTGGACTGACCGAGGTGCACAACAACAGTGTGGACACCAGCAGGGGATTTATATTTATCGTCGTTACCAGTGGAAACAGGCCCTTACTGTTAGGCTCAATATTAAAAACTGCTCCCCCCCCCCTCCCCAAAAAGGACAATCCAATACTGGCCAACAGGCTTTCCATCAGACCAAAAATAAATACACAACATAAAAAGTCAAAAAAATAAAAATAACGGCTATATTTATAGTCAACATGTGAACTGTACAGGATTATGAAGCGGTCTGTGTGAGCACACATCAGACCAGCAGAGCACGGGGGAAACGTACGTCACAGGAAAGACCAACGGGGGTGTGAGGTTCTCTCTACCTGAGGGGAGGTTCCCCCGAAATGAGCACATACAGGTCCTACCCCCCCCCCCCCGTCTTTCCACTGCGCCCCAAAAGAGAAAACATGACCTCTGAGGAGACATTTTCAGGGTTTTTCTTCTGTAACCACCGTCTCCATAGTGACTGGGAAAACGGTCTTGCTCTCTACAGTGACGGGTGCCCGATATGTACATATGAACAGTGGCCACAGTCAATACCAGCGTACCACACACAGAACCTGCGTACCGCACACAGAACCTGAGTATCGCACACAGAACCTGCGTACCGCACACAGAACCTGCGTACCTCACACAGAACCTGCGTAGCGCACACAGAACCTGCGTACCGCACACAGAACCTGCGTACCGCACACAGAACCTGCGTACCGCACACAACTGTTCTCGTCGTTATGCTATTTTACAACACCAGCGTATCGCAAAACTAACCGGGCCTCCCTCTACACACCGGACGGGTCCCAGCTGCGGCCCGTGGGTGAGGTCATCACCACGCACAGGTGTAGGAGAACAGCTCACCTGAGCCCACGCCCACCTGGCCCAGATTCAGCCGGACTCAGAGGAGACGCCGACGCGCGCACAGGTCAGGGGTCTCAGCCGAACGCCGAAAAGCCGCTGACTAGCCCAGACGCAGCGCGGGGGGAGCGCAGCCGACAGAGAGCAGGAGACGGGGGTTTACACGGTTAAATAAAAACGTGACGCACGTCATCCGGGCAGGACAGAGCTCCGCCTCCTGAGGCCAAACAGTGGCTCGGCAGAGAAACGGGTGGGAAGGAAAAAATAAAATAAAATAAAATAAAACAAAAAAAAAAGAAGCCTAACCAGGCCTCTGTAGTCTCTTCAGAGAGGAAGCTGATCCTGTTTAGACCCAGGCCTTTCTTCCTGTTTACGTTCCATTGTTTTTTATGTGTAAACTTCACAGGGTGAAGCCCCGCCCTCTGTACAGGTCACATGGTGTGACGGGTCCCACAGGCCCACAGGGCAAGAACTGAAGGTCCGAGTCTCCCACTTGGTTCTGGCCCCTCCTCCCTTCTTCCTTCCCATTGGCCGATGTGGGTGGGAGTGGCTCTTAAGTCCCCGTAGCCCCACCCCTTCGTGGGGAGGTTAAGTGGTGTGTGAAGTGTCAGGTGTCGGGGCTGGGGTCCTGTGGGGGGTGGTCCTGGGTGTGGGGTGTGGCAGAAATGGGAGGGGCTGGGGAGTTTGCGTCAGGCATGCAGGTCACACAGCCCTGCAAAGAGTAATGAACACATTGAGACACTTACACCAGCTCCTGTGACACACTGCGCACTGTGTACTGCACAGTACACACTATACACTGCACACTACACCCTGCACACTGTGTACTGCACACTACACACTGCACACTACACCCTGCTGACTGCACACTGTGTACTGCACACTACACACTGCACACTGCATACTCTAATGCTATTGAGCACAATGGATTAGCGGCTAAAAGCACACTGTAGTAGGCAGGTGTGTGTGCATGTCTGTATGTTTGGGTACCTGTGTGTATATCTTTGTGCTTTTGGGGTACCTGTGTGTATATATCTGAGGTTTTGGGGTACCTGTGCGTATATATCTGTGTTTTTGGGGTACCTGTGTGTATATGTGTGTTTCTGGGGTACCTGTGTGTATATATCTGGGTTTTGGGGTACCTGTGCGTATATATCTGGGTTTTTTGGGTACCTGTGTGTATATATCTGAGGTTTTGGGGTACCTGTGCGTATATATCTGTGTTTTTGGGGTACCTGTGTGTATATGTGTGTTTCTGGGGTACCTGTGTGTATATATCTGAGGTTTTGGGGTACCTGTGCGTATATATCTGTGTTTTTGGGGTACCTGTGTGTATATGTGTGTTTCTGGGGTACCTGTGTGTATATATCTGGGTTTTGGGGTACCTGTGCGTATATATCTGGGTTTTTTGGGTACCTGTGTGTATATATCTGGGTTTTTGGGGTACCTGTGTGTATATATCTGGGTTTTTGGGGGTACCTGCATGTATATATCTGGGTTTTTGGGGGTACCTGCGTGTATATATCTGTGTTTTTGGGGTACCTGTGTGTATATATCTGGGTTTTTGGGGGTACCTGCGTGTATATATCTGTGTTTTTGGGGTACCTGTGTGTATATATCTGTGTTTTTTGGGTACCTGTGTGTATATATCTGGGTTTTTGGGGTACCTGCGTGTATATATCTGGGTTTTTGGGGGTACCTGTGTGTATATATCTGGGTTTTTGGGGTACCTGTGCGTATATATCTGTGTTTTTGGGGTACCTGTGTGTATATGTGTGTTTCTGGGGTACCTGTGTGTTGATCTCCTCTGGCAGGCCGTGCTCTTTCATCCAGGGGTGCACCTCCGCCAGCTCCTCCTTCTGCGCCTCCGTGAAGACGGGCTGCAGGGGGGCCAGGAGGAGCAGCCTCTCCAGGTCCTCCTTCAGAACCTGGGCCTGGTCCCTAAAAACAGGGGTACACTTTAATACCAGGGCCTGGACCCTCACAATGCGAACATTCTGTAGTAGACTTTTACACCTTTCATACCATAGATTTCACCTCAGAGCCTAGATTATTAGTTTTCGCTCTTAATTTCCAAAGCTTAAAGAAACAGACCTTAAAAACACAAAAACTGATTCATATTTAATATCCATTTGTGTGGAAATTTGAGAGGTGACCATTGCCAATGACAAGAGTTTGGATGAAATAAACGTTGCAGTCTTGAACTGGAAGACTGGCACCGCCCCTACGACCTTTACGGTTTGAGTATGGAGGAAGCTGATAGGCTGTGGTTGTGGCACCGTACCTTGGGCTGATCTGATAGGTCATCATCACAGGCTCCGGCGTGTGCTGTATCAGGCTCCACAGCGAGTTCTCCACGCACCGCTTAAAATTGGCCCGGTCCTCGGCCGCCTGCTCGCCCTGAGGCTGCCCCCTGCTGGCCGGGGGAGAGGTGTGCGAGGAGTCGCTGGAGGCGAAGTACAGGCTGCTGTCCCCGCTGCCTGTAAGGGGGAGGGGCAAAAGCAGGAAACGTAAGACAACATGATACGAGATTGGTGGAGACAGGAAAGATGATGAAAACGGAGTGCCCTTATCAAAACGACCAGTGGCAGTGCAGGACCGAGGGGTACATTGTGCTAGCAGGAGGTTAACGGTACCCGTGTTACTGATTATGCTACATTACAATGCTAGCAGAGATTAGCGGTACAGGTGTTGCTGATAATGCTATATTACACTATGCTAGCAGAGGTTAGCGGTACCGGTGTTGCTGATAATGCTATATTACACTATGCTAGCAGAGGTTAGCGGTACAGGTGTTGCTGATAATGCTACATTACACTATGCTAGCAGAGGCTAGCGGTATCTGTGTTGCTGATAATGCTATATTACACTATGCTAGCACAGGTTAGCGGTATCTGTGTTGCTGATAATGCTATATTACACTATGCTAGTAGAGGTTAGCGGTACAGGTGTTGCTGATAATGCTATATTACACTATGCTAGCAGAGGCTAGCGGTACAGGTGTTGCTGATTATGCTATATTACACCATGCTAGCAGAGGTTAGCAGTACAGGTGTTGCTGATAATGCTATATTACACTATGCTAGCAGAGGCTAGCGGTACAGGTGTTGCTGATAATGCTATATTACACTATGCTAGCAGAGGTTAGCGGAACAGGTGTTGCTGATTATGCTATATTACACCATGCTAGCAGAGGTTAGCGGTACAGGTGTTGCTGATTATGCTATATTACACTATGCTAGTAGAGGTTAGCGGTACAGGTGTTGCTGATAATGCTATATTACACTATGCTAGCAGAGGCTAGCGGTACAGGTGTTGCTGATTATGCTATATTACACCATGCTAGCAGAGGTTAGCGGTACAGGTGTTGCTGATAATGCTATATTACACCATGCTAGCAGAGGTTGGCGGTACCTGTGTTGCTGGTGGAGGTGCCGTTGGACCCCGAGCCCGAGACGTTGGAGCCGGTCCTGGAGTGGGTGTCCTCCTGGAGCAGCAGGTCCAGCACCTCGCTGGACGTGGACCGGTTGTCATGGTTACCAGAATCGCTCAGACCTTCCTCCTGACGGGGGGGGGGGCGGAGTCACAAATTAGCCAATCACAAACCAGCACAAGCTCAGAAGTAGATGAAGTGATAGTACTTTTTTAATTTACATGACGAAAAGCTTTTCAATTTAGCATAATATTAGCATCAAGAGCACTATTTAAAGAGTTTTGAGCACGTAATGGCCTATATTCAAGAAAAATCTGTCCATAACACGAAATTACACGCCAACCTCAAGCATTACAGCTTGTTTGTCACAAAGTTTGGCGAAACTTTAAGTGACAGCGAAACTAACAAAATTGTGTAGTTGTTAAGTCCAAGTTATGAACAAATGTTGATAGAATTTCGGCCAAAATCTCACTTCAAAAAAACTCTACCCTGAATCTAAGACCCTGAATCCCTGGTTTTCTCTCCCCCAGGTAGTTAACTGAACGGTTATTGCTCCTGATTGGCCGGACTTCACACCTGACTCCCAGGTAAAGGGCAGGTGGAAAGCCAGCAGCTCTTGGACCTCAAGGGCCGTGATTAGAGGACCAGGAGTTGGGGCTGATGAGGTTTGCACTAAAGATCTAGAATGCTACAGACCGCTCTGTTCTGGAGTTTGGAACTGGATTATCCTTGATTTGCACTCGGTGCTGCTTGCACTGATGGCCTCGCGGTCATCGCTCGCTCGCTCACCTCCTTTCGCTGCGCCTCCTCCTGGCTCTCCGCGTCTCCTGCGGGCCCCTGGGGCTGGGCGGGTTTGGGCAGCTCCTCCTGCAGGAGGTTCAGCTGCAGCGGGGAGCTGGACCTCGAGCTGGAGAAGAGCTGAGAGGGCGGGTCCAGAGCGCCGGGGGAGGGGGAGGGGGTGGGCGGGACGGGGGTGGGCGGAGCCCGGGGCACGAGGGCGGGGCCGGGGAACGCAGGGAAGGGGGAGGAGCCAAAGGGAGAGGGGTTGAAGGGAGGGAGGAAGAAGGGAGGGGTGGGGCCCAGAGGACACGCCCCTTGCACGTAGGAGGGGAAGTTCGGCAGGACCATAGCCATGACGGGCGCCACGTACGGCCCCACCCCCCCCGGGGTAGGCAGCACACCGGGGGCGCTGGGGGGGCACGAGAAGCCCTGATAGGGC
>NC_049211.1:2302737-2320237 GCF_013347855.1 Anguilla anguilla
CTACCCATCTTCCGCCGTGGTCAGGTATAGTTTCATCTCTTCAGACTACACCCGGACTAACTACCACCACTCCGTGAATCATTTCACTTTAAATCCCCCCCTTTCATGACACTCATGTTACATGTACCCTCATTCCAGCACTTATTACACTTTGTATTACTGTCCTAATGTTGTAGCTTGTTCTGCCCCCTAGTTTGACTTAGCATAGGCTAGCTCAGAATAATGTTCACTGTGTGAACTGGACTTTGTGTTCTTGGCTATGAGTAACTGCACGAAATGAGTGTTGTTCCTTATGGAACCTGTGCTTTGCAGTTGTTCCACTGACCTTGATTATGCACTTTCGTGTGTTGCTTTGGATGGAAGTGTCTGCTAAGTAAATATAACGTGTGACGCAGAGCGGCTCTTACTCCTGTCGGGGCCCAGGGTCCAGGGGGGCAGGTGGGGCTGTGCGGTGCGGGCGTAGAACATGTTGACGTCCTGGGGGTACAGGAGCTCCACGAAACGCGCCTCACGCAGGAAGCCCCCCCGCAGGCCGAGGATGCTGGGAGCCTGCTCCGAGACGTACAGCACCCGGCCGCTGGCCAGGGAGAACACCACCGCGAACATGCCCTGGAGGGGAGGGGGGAGGAGCCGCGCACTGTCAATCACAATCCGCACGCGCTTACAGAGCACGGGAGTCATCAGGGGGGGAGGAGCCGGGCACTGTCAATCACAATCCGCACGTGCTTACAGAGCACGGGAGTCATCAGGGGGGGAGGAGCCGGGCACTGTCAATCACAATCTGCACATGCTTACTGAGCACGGGAGTCATCAGGGGGGAGGAGCCGGGCACTGTCAATCACAATCTGCACGTGCTTACTGAGCACTGGAATATTCGAGGGGGAGGGGTCAGGCCCTGTCAATCACAAACTGCATGTGCTATCAGAGTACTGGGGGGGGGGGGATTGCCGTGTTTTTGAGGGTGTGAGGCTCTCTGGGGGGGGCTTACCGTGTTTTTGAGGGTGTGAGGCTCTCTGGGGGGGGCTTACCGTGTTTTTGAGGGTGGGGGGGTGGGTGAGGGGGGGCTTACCGTGTTTTTGAGGGTGTGCTCGGAGGTGACGCTCTCCAGCTCCTCCAGGGTGCAGACCGTGGGGCTGACCTCTCCCTGCTCCTCCTTCCAGCTGCCCAGCAGAACCTTGTGGTACTCGCTGCTGGCTGCAGGGGGTGCCAGAGAACACACATAAGATCTGCCATCAAGGTGCACAGCTCAAGGCCTACATCCTGCTTCATAATGATGTCCTGCCCACCAGGGGAACGGGACACACTTAAATCAAAACTTAACAAGCTGGGGCGATTTTGGGTGCGTACCCTGTGCCTGTCTGATGTAATAAATTGGGGAGTGATTTGGGGGTGCGTACTCTGTGCGTGTCTGATGTAATAAATTGGGGAGTGTTTTGGGGGGCGTACCCTGTGCGTGTCTGATGTAATAAATTGGGGAGTGATTTGGGGGGCGTACCCTGTGCCTGTCTGATGTAATAAATTGGGGAGTGATTTGGGGGGCGTACCCTGTGCCTGTCTGATGTAATAAATTGGGGAGTGATTTGGGGGGCGTACCCTGTGTGTGTCTGATGTAATAAATTGGGGAGTGATTTGGGGGGCGTACCCTGTGCCTGTCTGATGTAATAAATTGGGGAGTGATTTGGGGGGCGTACCCTGTGCGTGTGTGATGTAATAAATTGGGGAGTGATTTGGGGGGCGTACCCTGTGCGTGTCTGATGTAATAAATTGGGGAGTGATTTGGGGGGCGTACCCTGTGCCTGTCTGATGTAATAAATTGGGGAGTGATTTGGGGGGCGTACCCTGTGCCTGTCTGATGTAATAAATTGGGGAGTGATTTGGGGGGCGTACCCTGTGCCTGTCTGATGTAATAAATTGGGGAGTGATTTGGGGGGCGTACCCTGTGCCTGTCTGATGTAATAAATTGGGGAGTGATTTGGGGGGCGTACCCTGTGCCTGTCTGATGTAATAAATTGGGGAGTGATTTGGGGGGCGTACCCTGTGCCTGTCTGATGTAATAAATTGGGGAGTGATTTGGGGGGCGTACCCTGTGCCTGTCTGATGTAATAAATTGGGGAGTGATTCGGGGGGCGTACCTTGTGCCTGTCTGATGTAATAAATTGGGGAGTGATTTGGGGGGCGTACCTTGCACTTGTTTGACGCAGCGGAGTGCGTAGCGCAGCGCCTCCACGGTCCGGGCCTTGCGGTGACACTTCCTGTCGGACGGCAACCTCCTCTTCATCTCCCTCATCGCCCTCATTATCTCGCTGTGTGACTGGGCCCGCTCCTGCTCCGGATGCTCGCTGCTCATTGGACGAGAGCCCGGTTAGCACCCAGCCCGCCACCGAAACGGGCCAATCACAGGACGAGGATGAGACGGGGACGAGACTCACCTTCCGCTGCTCTCTGTTTGATTACTGGCAGGATCAGCGTGCAGCTCCGACCTGTGGGGAGGGCAGAACACCAATTACTAATCAACACCAAACACTAATCACTACCAATCACTAATCAACACCAAACACTAATCACTACCAATCACTAATCAACACTAATCACTACCAATCACTAATCAACACCAAACACTAATCCCTAATCAACACTAATCACTACCAATCACTAATCACTACCAAACACTAATCAACACCAATCACTACCAATTACTAATCAACACCAAACACTAATCACTACCAACCACTAATGAACACCAAACACTAATCACTACCAATTACTAATCAACACCAAACACTAATCACTACCAATCACTAATCATCACCAAACACTAATCCCTAATCAACACTAATCACTACCAATCACGAATCACAAATGAACACCAGTCACTAAACACTACCAATCACTAATCACAAATGAACACCAGTCACTAAACACTACCAATCACTAATCACTAGTCACCAATCACAAATCCTCAACATCAACCATTAATCACAACACAGTGCATGCATGTGTATGTATGTGTGTTTGTGTGTGTGTGTGTGTGTGTGTGTGTGCATGTGTGTGTGTGTGCACGCATGTGGGTGTGCATGTGTGTGTATATGTGCATGTGTGTACCTCTTGTCCAGTCCAGTCGTACTTTGAGAGCGGTGATTGGAGGGAGAATCCGTCCCATCATGGCGGCTGGCCACGCCCACATCGCTCCGTCCCACCTCCTCACTCCCCCCGACCGTGCCTTTGACCCCCGGCCCAAACGCAGTCAGGAGCTGCTCAGGACCTCCTCCTCCTCCTCCTCCTCCTCCTCCTGGCACCGAGGAGCACTCCATCGCTTCGTCTCCCTCGCCGTCCTCTTCCTCGCCTTCGATGAAGCCTCCGCAGCTCGGCATCTGCACCGCCAGCTGATCAGCAGGTGAAACGCTGTAGCGGGAAATCTGGAGGTCCGGCTTCAGCGCACGGATCTGAGCGGGTTAGCGTGAGGCGCTAGCTCGTCCCGTCAGTGTCACAGGCTGGCGGTTTGTCGTCTGTCAGTCACTGAGCTTCAGAGCTTCAGAGACCTGCAAGAGGGGAAAAACAGTTTTTTTTAATTACCTTGTTTTTTAACATCTTGCTGTGATCCTGTGAGATCTAGAGACAGACTTTTCATTTCAAGGTGCTGGTAAGAAGGTAACCAAGAAGGAAATCTTTTACCAGTGTCTGCCCACAATTAATTATATTCTTATTTTTAACTTTAAAAAAAGTTAAAAATGTCCTGCACTTCCTCACACAGTACGATTAAAGAGCCAGAGGGAACTCCAAAATTTGTCACTGATAGGCTATATATTTTTTGCTCCACTTCAGTATTTCGGTTTTGACTGGTGCTGATGAATGGAGAGAGAACGGTGCCGGTATAGATAATGGATGGGTGGGTGGGTGGGCGATAAACATGGAGGGGACAGAGGAAAACCTACGGGAAGAAATCAGTAAGTAGCCTCATCTGTACGGTTCGTTTTTGAAAAGTTAGCCAAGCAGATTTAAAATTTCCTTGTCACCAGAGAGACAGCAGAACCCTCCCTGCAAGTCTTTGCTGAAGTTTAAATGGCAAACGTCGTGCGACACTCATTTTTATCGAGTGACACTTGTGACAAAGTATAAATCAGCCTTCACACTAACAATAACAATGTGCTACAGCTTAGTTATCCTTAGTTAAAAATCAGACAATACACATGATAACATCCACAGTGCTGCCCTTACTGTCTTTTGAGAAAGAAAAACACTGGAATGCAAATGACTGACTGGTTCACAGCCAGCCCTCTGGAACTGGAACGGAGCACTGAAGAAAAGCACACAGCCTTTTATCCCAAGTGCCTGGCAAGAGCAGCTGGACTCCACAAGCCCTGAAGCCCGGCAGGAAAACAGTACAGCAACACACTGTGCCAACAGAGACTAGCTGTAGCTGTGCCCACAGAGACTGGCTGCACTGTGCCAACATAGACTGGCAGCACTGTGCCAATGGAGACTGACTGCAGCTGTGCCCACAGAGACTGGCTCTATTTGTGCAAACAGAGGCTGGCAGCACTGTGCCAACGGAGACTAACTGTAGCTGTGCCAACAGAGACTGGCTCTATCTGTGCCCACAGAGGCTGGCTCTATCTGTGCCCACAGAGACTGGCAGAACTGTGCCCACAGGGACTGGCTGCAGCTGTGCCCACAGAGACTGGCTCCACTGTGCCAACAGGGACTGGCTGCAGCTGTGCCCACAGAGACTGGCTCCACTGTGCCAACAGGGACTGGCTGCAGCTGTGCCCACAGAGACTGGCTCCACTGTGCCAACAGGGACTGGCTGCAGCTGTAGAGCAGGCTCCAGTCCTCAGCCGATGCGGGAAACATCACAGGCGTGTGCATGATGGCATCAGAAAGGCGTTTGGACCAACACAACACACAACGGCTCTGATAAAGTCAGCCATGGGAGAAAAAACTCGGCCAGTATACTCCCACCAGGAGAGGAGTCTCCACACCTTACAGATTACATACATTACACATAACATCCGGCCATAGACTCCCTACCGAACCTTCATGGACCCCCCTGTAGACACCCTGTAGAAGGCCTGCACTTTCACAGTCACAGACTGGCAGAACTGTGCCCACAGGGACTGGCTGCAGCTGTGCCCACAGAGACTGGCTCCACTGTGCCAACAGGGACTGGCTGCAGCTGTGCCCACAGAGACTGGCTCCACTGTGCCAACAGGGACTGGCTGCAGCTGTGCCCACAGAGACTGGCTCCACTGTGCCAACAGGGACTGGCTGCAGCTGTAGAGCAGGCTCCAGTCCTCAGCCGATGCGGGAAACATCACAGGCGTGTGCATGATGGCATCAGAAAGGCGTTTGGACCAACACAACACACAACGGCTCTGATAAAGTCAGCCATGGGAGAAAAAACTCGGCCATTATACTCCCACCAGGAGAGGAGTCTCCACACCTTACAGATTACATACATTACACATAACATCCGGCCATAGACTCCCTACCGAACCTTCATGGACCCCCCTGTAGACACCCTGTAGAAGGCCTGCACTTTCAGCATGGCCCATCGTAGGAAAGGGGGGGGTGGACTTCTGAATGTGAGCCAACAGTTTCTGAACTGAAAGCTAATCTCCTACTCGTTTTTTATTATAATGCAAAGACAGGTAAAGTTCATTTAAAAGTGGCGGCAGACACACACAGTTTCAACTTAGCGAACATTACCGAAGGCGATAAATATGTCACCGCAGCACCAGAACTGAGGCGCGAGCACAATCGATCAGAGGGGGAGAACGAAACCCAGAGACACAAGCGCAAGACTACGACAACCTCACCTCAGGACACCGAGTTCTCTCGCTGACTGTGCAAACACAGAGTCACCACAACCGCACGTACTTCCCCATCAGAATGAGCAGTCCTTCCCGCCTGTCACACGTGGGGGGGGGGGGGTTAGGGTTAGGGTTCCTTTTGCAGCCTCCTTCTCGCAAACGGGTCACAGAAAAGGTTCAAAGCAAAGAGAGCCAATGGCGCGCTGCGGTTTACGCTCACGGAAAGGTAGCATGCAAGAACGGTCTGCGATCACATGATCCGTTTCTCCACCCAATGACAGAGGAATTTCATAAACAACGGAGCCAGATGGGCAGAGACGCTGCACTAATGCTACCAACAGCAACAGCCTTTATGCACATTTTACACTTCAGCCTTTCAGCGAACACACACACACTGCTTACACTCTTTACACACACTCCATTTATACAGCTGGAGGTTCACTGAAGCGATTCCAGTTAAGTACCTCACTCAAGAGTACGACAGTAGTTCCCTCCACCTGGGAACCAAGCTGATAACTTCATAGCTGCCAGCCCTGTGCTCATCTGTTTTAAAAGCTCAGCTGAACTGTTCCCCATGGAGAACAGCGTAGGGGCAGTTAGCATCCCAGCTGCCCTCACCGTCACCCTCCAGCACGTCTGCAGCAGCCCAAAGAGGGCTGAGCAGCTACGAACAGCGCGCTAAGAACAACAACCCGCTCTGCTAACTGCAGCTGCCCGCTAACAACAGCCGCCCGCTAACAGTAGCAGCCCGCTAACGGCAGCGTCCGCGCTAATGATAGCATCCCACTCTCCTAATGGCAGCAGCCCGCTAACTACAACAGCCCGCTCTCCTAGCGACCGCAGCCCGCTCTCCTAGCGACCGCAGCATCGCTCTCCTAGCGACCGCAGCCCGCTCTCCTAGCGACCGCAGCCCGCTCTCCTAGCGACCGCAGCATCGCTCTCCTAGCGACCGCAGCATCGCTCTCCTAGCGACCGCAGCCCGCTCTCCTAGCGACCGCAGCCCGCTCTCCTAGCGACCGCAGCATCGCTCTCCTAGCGACCGCAGCATCGCTCTCCTAGCGACCGCAGCCCGCTCTCCTAGCGACCGCAGCCCGCTCTCCTAGCGACCGCAGCATCGCTCTCCTAGCGACCGCAGCATCGCTCTCCTAGCGACCGCAGCCCGCTCTCCTAGCGACCGCAACCCGCTCTCCTAGCGACCGTAGCATGGCTCTCCTAGCGACCGTAGCATTGCTCTCCTAGCGACCGCAGCCCGCTCTCCTAGCGACAGCCACTAACGGCAGCAGCCTGCGGAGGCCCTGGAAAAATGAGCTGGAGAGCAGAGGGCCCCTGGGAAGGATCGACGCCCTCACTCTCACAGGTAGCCGCGGTGCTCTCCACACACAGGTGTGTGTGTAAGCAAAAGGGTGAGCGCTCGCGTGCTTTAAAGGACCGTGTGGCCGCAGACACAAACCTGTGAACGAGTGGTTGCTGTGCTTCCAGAGCAACAATCAAACACCTTTTTCAGAAAGAGTGGAGAACCCGGAGGAAACCCACGCAGACTCACACAACAGAACCCAAAGGAACCCCACGCAGACTCCCACAACAGAACCCAAAGGAACCCCACGCAGACTCCCACAACAGAACCCAAAGGAACCCCACGCAGACTCCCACAACAGAACCCAAAGGAACCCCACGCAGACTCCCACAACAGAACCCGGAGGAAAAGCCCATGGGAACATGCAGACTCCACACAGGAGGGCTCAGCCGGGATTTCGAACCCAGGACCTTCTTGCTGCTACCCACTGCACCACCGTGCTATGCCACCCCGCCCCCCCCCCCCACCCAAAATGATAAGTTACATGACCAACCAGCATGCACATCCACTCACCAGGTAGCCACCCACTCCACGCCCCACGCTGGCCTGCTATATTTACAGCTGTGACTCCACAGGGCAGTGAGTATTCAAAACCCCAAAATGAGGCCAGCTTAATGCTTCAGAAAGGAGGGCGTGATGCTTATTTTCATCCTGCCATTATAATAAATTTGTGTATTACAGCACTTCCTATCCGCATGCTAATCAGCCTTGGGACCTGACCTTTCCAGGTGCTAAAAACAGACTCATGCGTTTGCACCGATTGTCACCTGCTAATATTTCAAAGCACTCCAGCCTCAGAAAGAGGGCCACGCAGACCACGGCCCACATATTCCCTCGCGTTGTCGTTCACAAGAGAGAGAGAACGAGGGCGTGGTGCCCGCAGAAGGACCAGGCGCTGCTAGCCTTTCCGCTAGCTTCCCGCCCGTTTCTGGAGACGTTTGAAAATCGCTTCATAGCGACAGTTGAGAAATGAAATATCGTGAAGCAGGTTTCAATCGGCACTCTGACCCCGTGGAACACAGACCCGAGGCTCACCTCTCTACACAGCGCTTTCTCCCGGTGTAGAACAGTGACCCCTCTAATGAAAAAACGACCCGCGTATTGTAATCCGGGTTTTTGGGATTCGGGGTCCTTTTCTATTTGACGGGGGCACGCTCACCGAAAAGTGGTTTTCCGCGCTGAAAGAGCGGAGAGGGACAGGTGTTCAGGGACCGGTGTGAGAGACAGCAGGCCAACAAGCCGAAATCCCCCAGAAAACACTGCTGCTGCACTGATGAGCTAGCGACTTAGCTCAGCTTCGCTACATTTACATCCAGCAGTATTAATTAATCATAAAATATAAACAACAAGCCAAACGATTCCACGCGAAAGTGGTCCAAATGACCCATATTTTGGACCACAACCAGTCCTCACTCTCCTGAGCCAACAGTTCAACGCCAAATGACTGCTGAACTGAACACAATACGCACCACGTTTCTTCAGAACATGTAGACCCAGGAGAATTCACACAGATGCTTATGTATAGACGCATGTAAATCTGTCTAAACCACAGAAGTCAGCCTCGCACTGGTTCTCCCTCTACGGCTTTATAAAGGGCTAAAGACACACTGACACCTACAGAGAGGCGTCCCCAGCCGACACACTCAGGACGCTTCTGGAACCCAGACCGAAGACAACAAACAACATCTCCGCTTTGTTTCTTCCACGGGGAGCGGACAGTGCGTCCTGTTAATCCCTCACACGCGCGCCCTCACACCGGACTCGTTCAGTGACCGCGCCACACGTCACGCGGTCCCAGCGCACTGGAGGGTTTTAGGACCGGACCGGACCGCACATCTCCGGTCCTCACACGCCAGGAGAGGTTTAGTGCTGTGGCCCTGCTGAGCGAGACGCTGAACCGGGATTATTCTCCCAGCTGTCTGTCACACGAACGCCACGTCCGTCGCCATGAGGACAGCGGCGTACAGCGGCGTGCTATCGCCGCGATTCGTACGTTAGTGGTGCGTGTTCACACTGTCTTGCACTCCCTCCTGTTCTGTATTACTGTCCCGTGTATCAGTATTTGCTGTACTTGCTGTTTTTAACCCTTTTAACTTTTTTATTATTGGGCTCTGGAAAAAAAAAAGGCGCTACATATATTTAATTTATTATTATTATTTGTGTACTTAACCGATTTCAGACAGAGCAGGGAAAGGACAAACCACACAGAGGAAGTGTACAGACTGCAAATCTCTCAGGGACTGTATGTACTGTGATGTACTGTACTTTAAAAAGTACATAACAAAAATGCTGGCTACGTGCCAGACGCTCCAGCTGAGTGTAAAACAAAAGGACAAAGATTATGCAACAGTGCACACGGCAGATACATATAAGAGAAGACCGGCGATTCACACGGAAAGGCCACATAAAAGACAGAGACCGGGGCCCGCTGGTCCGGCAAGAGGCGGAGGAAACCAGGGAGAGTTTTTTCAAGGAAAAAAAGAACAAAAAAAAAATTCCCCTAAACTCCATCACAGAGGCAGCCAGATTGTTTTTTTTTTTTTTTTTTTGGCCGGACTCTCAGCGAGAGAGATCCACGCCCACATCACGAGCACATTCAGTCCTTTTTTTCCCCCGCAGCTCCTGGGACAGGTGCCAGGGAGCGCTGTTCTTTTTCAAAACCCTTTAAATCGCTCAGAGAGCGTTCCTCTGCTGGGGACCAGAGGAGGACGGGGAGGCCCACCACCAAGGTGAGCGACGAGGGGGAGACACAGGGCAGCCTCTGCCCCTGTCCTCACGCTAACAACGAGACACTCCCATTCATAACGTCTCACACAGATTACAGCGTTTACTTTTCACAGCTGGATATTCACAGAAGCGTTTGAGCTCCAGCACCTGGCTCAAGGTGAAGCACCATGGCCCAACCTGGGAACTCAACCCAGAGCGTTGGGAGCAGCACGCTCCCTAAGCAACAGGCTACGCTGACAGCCGTTCTGCTCCTGGACAGGCTCGCTCGAATTTAAAAGGGCAATTTCCACCCCTTAATTAAGAGGTCGATACTGGAACATGGAAAAACCAACATCAAGGGTAGCAGTGATTCTGAGGATATGTTTACTCAATGTTCTCATTTGAACACCGTTTCGAAAACATATAGTCACAAAAGGACATCGGGCCCTCGAGGCCCCCCACCCCCCCATCCTCTAATCAGAGACTGATTTAATTAAACCCGGGACACCAGGTGACTTAAATCTCTGGCCAATCAGTGGCATTAATTGATCAATGACCTGTCTGGTAGAAAGGAGAACAAGCAGCACTACTGGCTGCAGATTTCAGTATCCCTGCCGGTGGACCTTTTTAAAATGATGCCGTGAGCAACTGCTTATATGTACTCTCCGACGTCCACTGGCTGCACTGCTACAGCAAATGAAGATTCACTGATAATTGACTGGACTTACATCTCATGATCAGAATGCACTTCACAGCAAAGGCGGTGGGGACTCACCCCAAACAGCACTGAGGAGTACCACCCTCGCCAAAATTAAGCACCCATATCCTGCCAGCTGAACCAACCCCGAACCCCCCCCCCCCCCCCATGAATGAAATGACATTATGGCCAATTATACTGGGCCCTGCAGGGTCGGGTTACAGATGGCATCGGAGCACTCTGATTCCAACCACAGGGTGTATCAAACAGGAATGAGGAGAGCTGAGCCTTCAGCAAAATAACGACTTATTTTCGACTGATTCAAACAGCACGAAAGTATTTTTGATCAATTCAGACAGATCAGCAACTTACAGCTCATTGAGGCCCCCACCGCCGTCTATCCCAAAATGGATAAGTGAATACGTCACGCTGGGGGGCTGCAGGCACGCTGTCCTCAATGTCGCGTGGAACTATTTTTACATTTTCAAAACAGCGACTTCAGTGTTTGAGCATGCGCAATGAGCACCCGCAGTCTAAAAACAGCATCGTTTCATTATTCATAAGCTTTTATTTATTAATAGTACACTGGCACGGAGTCAGTCTTAGTTCAAATAAATGTGCCAACGTATAACGTTACTAAACTGTATAAGGTTACTAAAGTGAAATAACTTTCAGATGATGCCAGATGCATCTTCGGACACGAAGTCAGAACAGAGCTGTCACTTCAAGGGTAGACTCATAAGTTGGGAATGTTTACCTAAACTGTTCTTAAAACAACCTTTACTTTAGCGTTGTTGCGCGCCGCCGTCAGATGCAGTTAATGTTGCGCAACAGGGAGCGAAGTGAAAAGAACACAATGTACCTAGGGCACGTTAACCACAACTTCTTCCCCGAAATAGCTCTGTGCGCCAACAACTTCCTGATAAACTCAAAGCCGCTAGTTAGCTGACGCTGAAGTGATTTTTCTACAACTAGCACTAAACACATAATATTACCGAGCAGTAACTTGACATACGTTTTTTTCTGAAATGTATGATAAATATAATATTCCCTTCCACTACCGAGTTAAAAGTAAACCAGTAAGTAATACATAGTAACCAACTAGGCACGGTCAAGTAACTATATTTTAAGAAAATATCAACATACTTATCACAAGTTAAGTATGTGGTTACTTTCGTCACGAAAACTACTTTTAAATGGGGAATTCACCTCAATAGAGTTCATTGCCAGAGTCTGGCCAGTTTCAATGGCTAACGTTGCATGCTGGATTTAACAGTAACGTTACGGGTGAAAGCGTCACTTAAATCAAACAGTGTTACTGACAAGCAGGGGAGTTTGTAACAATAACAGCATCGTTGTAGATATGAAAGATTAGCAATAAACGCTAGCACCCCAGCTACGGAAGATTTTAGCGACATTATTAGTAAACTCCAGGCGTGCTGACTTGCCCACACAGATGAACCAGTGGACGTAGCTTCAGCACATTGCTAGCCTGCTGGCAAACATAATAGAGCGAACTGGATATTAAAATAGCGCATGTCGTGACTCGAATTTCATGCAGCTAATTTCGGTATCAACCCAGCACGTATTTGGTCTACTTGTGAAAGCCCTTTAACTACGTTTTTGCATTTCGAATATCAACCAGCTATGCAGCAAACATTAATGGTATCGATAGCTAACTACAATACGTACCACTCCCTTGACGATTCAGCGTCCGCGATCGTTTATTATATCCACAATCCAGTGTGTTATTACACAGGGACGGCCTTTAAACTGTACATAAAGTACAATATTCCTGTATTTGAAAGTTAGCCCAGTTTCTGCTGGCTATCCAAGTAACCTTAGCTAATGAACATTAACCTCCCGCAGGCACAACGCTTTCACGACACGATGTGCAACGTGAGTGCAGGCATTCTGAACCACGCCCCTATATCACCGATTGGCTGACCGCAACTCCAGGGTTGCACATGAGTGGTCAGGGGGCGTGTTCATTTACATTCTGCAAAATGAAATGTTTCTCGAAATCTTCTCACGTGTATCGCAATGTTACGTAACCGGGAAACAATCCACACGGCGCATGCTCAAGAGGTTTGTAACGATTGAGAAAACGTGGTTTGGAGAGAAATCAAATGGCCCTGTGGATTAGGTTTTAACGTCCCCGTTGCCAGTTGGCGAGAGCTGGTTGGCCGGCGTTTTATTAAATAAATGTTTTTTTTTAATTAACAAAAAAAATATATATTAATGAAATTATACAAATTGTACTTCCATCCCCCGTCTCCAAATTGGTATTGTTTGGTGCTGGAGACCAATATAGGTTCAAGATGGTACAGTAAACAATTTGTAGTAACTTAATTCAGCCGTTGATCTACTTGCCTAAGTGAAGACGTGTTCTATTTGTTAAAAATAAAATCTGAAAAAGTCACAAGGTTTTTTAAAATTACGGTTTAGGGCAGGAGGGCCAAACGAACCAATACACCAAAAGCTAAATATTCCTCATGTAAAATCATTAATGTTCCTCTAATATTACTGTTAAGGTTGAGAGTTCATTTTGTGCTGGTTCCATCCCTTCCGTTACGAGTTCTATGTGTCTAGTTTCCTCTGTCGTCTACTTCCATGGGAAAAATCAGTCCCCAGGCCAGTTGTGAGAAAACGTATGATGTTTTCTGTGACTCAACCTAATATAACCATTTACGAGTTACCCCGAGTAGACGAAACGTGACATCAGCTGTAGGCTTGTCAGAGTTTTTCTGTTAAAAGGCAAATGTAACATTTTTCACAATAGATGCAGCGCATATGAACAGATCAACATTTTGGGTGTTTCTTCGTCGTAGGAGCTGTAACTTTTTGCAAACGTTCCCTCATTAACGCATTTTCTTTGCAAAGGCATGACTCATGGACAGCGATGGGGTGCGAGCAATCGCAGACTCCTGAATAATTTAAAAATGCATGTTGTACAGCGTACCCCGAAGGCCAGATGTTTTCGTTCCTCTTCTACTTAAATATAAACGCAAGTGCGAACATGTAAGAATGTTTTTCCACCACTGCTGGATTTAAAACATTTAACTCGTGAAAACTCTTCCTTTTCTTTGACAGTGTAGCCGTAATCAACGCGTTGTAAATGTTCATAAATACTGGCACCCGAAGGAGAACTTAACTGGAACGATATATCAAACAGCGTAGCTCGGGTATTTCACAGGGCATCACAGTTCTTAGTCTGCTGTGGACAGGGTAATGTTATGGGTAAGGAGCTGGTCTTGTAACCTAACGGTCACAGGTTGTATTCCCAGGTTGGACACTGTCGTTGTACCCTTGAGCAAGGTACTTAACCTGCATTGCTTCAGAAATATATGCAATGTAGTAAATGCTATCAAAAAAAAAAAATGTGTACAAGTTGCTGTGGATAAGAGCATCTGCGAAATGCCAGTAATGTAATGGTCATGTTTCAACATGTAAGCATTGCATTATTCTTTGCATTATTCTTCTTCGCACAGTAAAATAGCAAGGAAAATAGGTGTATGGTAATCACCAGCTGGAGAAAATGAAGGTACATGTGAGTGCTATAGCAAAATGAACATATTATTTAACCGATACAGATAAATCCAGTGCACAGAGAACTTAAATGAACAGGTCTTTTAATTAATTTTATAAGAGCAAAAACAGGACAGGAATGAAAATGAAAAAGACTGTAGCTAATACAAGCGATAGGATATACATTCACAAACACATACCGTACTACTAAAGGATTGTACAAAAAAAAAAAAAAAACAATACAAACAAAGGAGGGAAAAAAAGACATTTTGGTTGACCTTTTGACATTGAATGACCTTGGGCTCCAGTAACAGCCAGTGTTTTATACTTAGACCAAGTCACTTCCCCTCTGCACACACATCGCTATGGAAAAACCTGATTGCCTTGACTACAGCTGTTGCTAGGATGTAAAAGAGAATGCAGGTCTTTTGGTTTAGGTTACTCCTAATCAATCACCTAAAGACATCTGCACCGCAAGGCACTAAACCAGGTCTGAGTTCATTGGGTGGAGAAAGTGCACGAGAGTACTGGGAACCAGGGGCATAAAGGGCTAAGATGGAACCAGTCAACATCTGTAATAACAATATAAAAGAGCGTTTCAGAATAATGTTAAAATACACAGGGAAAAGGCATACGTGTAATGTACAGAATGGAAGGCAAGGCCAGTGCACAGCCGGAGCACCTCTGTGTCTGAAGGAGGACCAGCCGGCTGCTCGCGTCCCAGACTGAGCTCTCGGGCAGCTGGCCTGCGGTCGCTCTGCGCTTAGACTGAACGCACCGACGACACCGCCGCCCCGGAGAGCAGGTGCGCGTGCGTCCTCTCCCAAATTCCCTCTCCCTTTATCTCTGACTGACTGACTGACTGAGTGAATGACAGGCTAACTGACTGACTGCCTGACTGACCGACTGACTGACTGACGCACTGCCTGACAGACTGACGCACTGCCTGACAGACTGACGCACTAACTGACAGACTGACGCACTGACTGACAGACTGACTGCCTGACTGACTGACAGACTGACGCACTGACTGACAGACTGACTGACTGCCTGACTGACAGGCTAACTGACTGACTGACTGCCTGCCTGACTGACTGAGTCACTGAGTGACTGACTGACGCACTGACTGACAGACTGACGCACTGACTGACAGACTGATTGACAGACTGACGCAGTAACAGCACAGCACAGTCACGCCGCTCCGGAAACATCAGCATGACTGGCAGGCTCGGAAGATCAGGCCTGAAAAAATCACCTCTTTCAAAGTCACAGGCGTCCTCTCATTACAGGCATTTTAGCAGACGCTCTTATACAGAGCGACTTACACAACTTTTTTTTTTTTACACAGCAGTAGTGAAGCTAACTGAGGCCTGTCCAGCATCTTTACACATTTAGCACGTTAAGACTCAAGTTATTCGAATAATTAATGGATGCAGAACAGGGAGATATACAGGTGGATACAATTAAATAAAGATAAAGTTCTGCATAATACTGTGAAGACAGCACTGAGGTGTACAGTATGTCGCCGATAAGCTTCTGCAATGTGCATTAGTTTGGACACCCGTCTAGAGCATCAAGTCTATATGGCACTGGAGTTCAAGCTATTCTTTCCGACTTGTGGAATTATCATTTAGTTGGGGGGGGGGGGGGGGGGGGGGGGAGGGGGTTCCTTCCTGTGACATCATTACCCTGAAGGAGACTTCCATCACAGATGTAGTTAAAATATATTGTGTCCTTACAGCTTGAGTGACAGTTAGGGGAGCAATGAGGGGCGATGGGGGATTAGGACAATTCTAAGGGTCCTGACTGACTAGGGTAACCCTAAAAAATATTGGAATATAGGATTTTCTGTGAGATGTTTTCATGGGGCCCAAAATCCCTGGTGGCACCCCCTGGGGGACAGTTAAAGATTTCACAATCTTATTTAAAACATTGTGACCTAAACATAAACTAATATTCAGGTCACATGGCCTGGTGTTTTAAAAATGACTCTGCACAATGCAAAATCAAAAAACGGACACACTCATTTGAGGTTCTATCTGAAAGCCTTCCTTGTGGACGCGAACAACTAAGGATTACCGCAATTAGAATAGTTAGTGTATTACAATTATATCTGTCAAATCTATCACCCAAAATATTTCTATTTAATTGTTTTTAAATGTGGAAACGATTTTAAAAGGGTGTTCCCCCCTTTTCATATAAAGACCATGCCTAATACAGTATATATAATACAGTAAAAAATATTTAGCTGACAATGTATTTCTGTAATTTCTGCATGTTTATGTTTTCTTGACCATTAATCTCACCAGTAAATATTTTAGACTGGTAGGATGAAAAAACAGTAGCAAAAAAAAAACAACAACAACAAAAAAAACAGGCACTTCTTGAATTAGGCCACATCAATTATTGAAGATAAAATAAAAATGGCAGGTGGGGTTTGGCATGGTCTTCGATGGAAACGTGTTCCTCCAGCCCTTCTTCTCTGTGCTTTGCTTTATGACTGACTCCAAACTAAACAGACAAAAAAAAAAAAAAAAGTGATAAGGGTTAGTTTAGTGCAGGGCTGCCCAACCCTGTTCCTGGAGATCAACCGTCCTTTTGGGCTTTCACTCCAACCTTAACAAAGCACACCTCACTCAACAGCTAGAGATCGCGTTGATCTGCTAATAATTAGTAGAATGAGGTGTGCCAAATTGGAGTAGACATGAACCTCGGGGGCCGCAGAGCTCTGGGAACAGGGTTGGGCTGCCCTGGTTTAGAAGAAACCCTGTCCTATATTTAGCAAACAATATTTCATATTTATTTATGGTCCATCTGTTTTTCTATGTTTTTGTTGTCGTTTTATTTAGGCTGAGGCCATGTATAAGGCCCTTGGGTTTCTTGCCTCTCCCTGCACTAATTCACTGTTTTTTAAAAAATATCTTCTGTTTGTATTTTACATTTTAATTGTGCTAAATGAAATAGAATCAGAATCAAATCAAGAAGACGAGAGCCCAGGAGCTAACCTCCCTCTGTGCTCCGGCTGAGCTGTGCGTGCTCCAGGGGAGCATCAGCATCAGGGCAGGCCCCCTGAGCACCATGAACTCAGTCACCTCCCGTGGGTGTGAGCTGCAGAGCGCTCAGCGCTGTCCGGCGCCCCGGGCCGGCCGTGCGGACGACAGGGTGGGGGAGGGGCAGGGAGCGTGATAGGCTCACCGGGCCCCTAGTCTCTCCCGCGTGACCGCCAACAGCAAGCAAACTGCACGGCACTGCCATTCATTTACGTTCTCCAGGGTAAGCTGAATCCTCTTAAACCTGGAGGTGAGTGGGTTCATTCTACTCTGGGGATTCCACTCTGGGCATTCTACTCTGTGCATTCCACCCTGGATTCTACTCTGGGCATTCCACTCTGTGCATTCCACTCTG
>NC_049211.1:2325237-2350237 GCF_013347855.1 Anguilla anguilla
AAGTAAACATTGCGTTTACGAGACAATTTAAATCTCGGTTAACCCCGCAAAACCGACCTCAATGAGACCAGACTGGAAAATCGATAGGCTTCCTGAAAAGCCGGATAAAAATAAACAGGGCAGTTGACGCGATTTCAGTAAGTGAATAGGCTAAATTGAAGCCATTCAACTAACCAAACCGTTTGTTTTCACTTCGTGTTGTTTTCATTGTGAATCAATCGCAACTGAATCTTGCGCAAAAAACACAAATAGCCAATGGACGCACTGCACTCACGGAGAAGTTGGCACTTTGCCAGCCTGTGAATCGAGACTAGTAATTGACATTAACATTTAAAGGGGGACGTCGGATAATCTGGTAGGGGTGGGTATGAGACAGTTATGCGGGAGCCTGCTGTAATTTAATTCCGAGAAACACGGCACAATCACGCGCTCAGAAGCGCCTTTGTTTTGCATCGCGACATTCGATGCAATAATACTTTCTCTCGTGCCTGGTGGCAGACTTAATCAGCAGGCAGGCGCGCGACTCGTTTGCTGCACAGAATCATCGCCTCGCTAATATCCGAGGAGATAGACTATATTCCAGCGGTGGACCGAGAAAAGGTGATTGAGCGACGCCCAGTGGTTGGACACTGGTATGCAAGAGGTATGCATGCCCATTTCACACTTTATTATTATTATTATTAATTGGTACCCGCCAATTAATTTAAAAAAACAACAATGTATAGGTGTAATGCATCATGAGGTGTCAAGTCTGTTTTGCAACACAAGCCGATTCTCGTTTCCCCTGTGACCTCACAATGGTTCTCCTTGCAGTGCAACATCTGCGTTTATTTCTGCCCCGCCGCCACAGACCGGTATCTCATAGCAACAGAATATGACAGGCGCAAGGCTAGGCTCAATCTGTGTCTGTGAAACTGGCCTGACTTAAGCTTTTTATACAAACCTTAGTTCCTTTTAAAACTAACGCTTCGTTACCTGTTAAAATAGCCATTAGTGGTGCTGGATCATCGAACACCCAAATATTGTTTAACATCAACAGCCCAAATGATACACGTCAAAAGTTCTACAGTCGTAACGGACCCTACAAAGACTTGACTAATGAATAAACCTGAGGTAATACTGGGCATACTGCGAAAGACACAGAATCGTAAGCGGGGGTCCTGATAAAAGGGAATGATGGACAGAACACCGTAGGGAAGGTAGGAGCGGCTCTGGGCAGCAGCTCAGATCCGAGCTCTTACCTCATCACCTCATCCACCTGGTTCTGCGGCTCGAACCTCTGAGCTCTTACCTCATCCACCTGGTTCTGCGTCTGCTGCAGCTTCCTGCTGCCGTCCGCTCCCCTGGATCCTTCCGGAACAGACGACCTGCCAATCAAACTCACAGCCTCAACCGTTTGACTTCACCAGCAAACACTCTATTTACAGCGCCCTCCATAATGTTTGGGACAAATATATTTCCCCCTGATTTGGCTCTGTGCTCCACAATTTTTGACTTGTAAACAAACAATTATAAGGTGTAAGGGAACTTCCAATATACAGTCTTGATTCTAGGCTTTAGATTGCCTTTGGAGTCTGCTGTCGGTGTTTGTCAACATGAGGACCAAAGTTGTGTCAATGAAAGTCAAGGAAGCCATTATGAGACATGAGAAGAGAAAGCCAACCAAAACTGTATGCTAACCAAAATCGACTGTTTGGAACATCGTTACGACGAAAGAGGGCACTGAGCTCAGTATTTGCCAAGGGCCCGGTAGGCCACAGAACAACTCATTACATTACATTACATTCATTTGGCAGACGCTTTTATCCAAAGCGACGTACAAAGAGTGCATTTCATGGTCATAGACAACTGCTGAACACGGGTTCAGTAAGGTACAATACTTATTTTGTACAGCTATTTCTAGCCGAGAACACAGTGAACACTATTCTGGCCTAACCTCTGAAAAGCCAACTGGGCAGAAGAATAAGCTGCAGTATTAGGACAAATACAAATTACCAAGAAGTGCTGGGATGGGGCAACATGTAACAAGTGACATGAAAAGGGGGGGGGGGGGGGGTTTAAAGAGTGAAATATACAGCGTGGTGGTGGTTAGTCCAGGTATAGTCTGAAGAGATGAGTCTTCAGGCCAAGGCGGAAGATGGGTAGTGAGGGGGAGGTTCGCAGAGGGACGGGGAGTTCGTTCCACCACTGGGGAGCTAGGGTGGAGAAGCTCTGTGATCCCTTTGGGCGAGTGGGAGGGGTTACAAGGCGCCCTGCTGCCGCAGAGCGGAGTGGTCGAGCAGGCACATAGAATCGAGTCATGTCCTGCAAGTAGATGGGGGCTGTCCTGTTGGCAGCAGTGTAGGCAAGGGTCAGGGCTTTGAACCGGATCCTGGCGGCGACCGGTAGCCAGTGAAGTGATCGCAGCAGAGGAGTGACGTGGGAGAATTTGGGGAGGTTGTAGATGAGTTGGGCAGCGGCATTCTGAATCATCTGTAGAACTCTACCGTTGACGATGGAAGAATTCTCATCATAACAAAGGAAAACGCCCAAACATATCCAAAACACTCTTCAGGAGGCAGGCGTGGATGTGTCCGTGACTATCGACTACAGAAGACTTCACAAACCGAACTACAGAGGCTACATTGCAAGATAGAATCCAACAGTTAACTGCAAAAATAGGATGGCCAGGTTAGATCTTCCTAAGAATAACCTAAAAGAGCCTGTAAAAGTGCTGTAATTTCCATATGGTGAAACCAAAATGTCTAAAAATACACCTAACTTAAAGCTGAGAATATGCACTTTAACCTCATATGAATAATTCGACTGCAAATCACAAATCACCAAATTTAGCTCTGTAGCCTACTCTACTCTTTGTGGAGTACAGAGCTAAATCAAGAATAAATGGTGGGCACTGTAAATCATTTATGGCCTCAATGACTAATCAAATTAGACAATCGAAAGAAGACAGTGCGTTCTGACTGGACTATTTTGATTTAATAAGACCGCAGATCTGGTCCATAACTGCTTTCATAACTCACCATTACCACTGCGAATGTCTCGGTATTGGTAGACTTCCGAGGCCCAGAAAACAGTCAAAGCCTTTCTGCGACAGATCGAGTCTGTTGCATTAAGTAGGAATTTATTTTGCGAAAAAATCATGGCACCCTTACATTCCAGATGCTGTAAGATATTATAATTCCAAAAGTATGTCCTCATATCACGCACTGTTCTAACCAGAAGAATCATTGCTATTCTTTTTTTTTTTTTTTTTGCTAGGGGAGGAGGGAATTGTGGAGTGAAGATTTCCATATCCGGTAACGTTACACAAGGCGTTTGGAACAAACAGTACAGATATTATACAATATCGGCTTATTTCACTCATTATGACAGGCCAGGTAAAACAAACATGTCAAACATAAGATAATCAATGTAACGTCGAGTGATTATTAACCTAACGACATTACGTTGTACTCCCATACTTGCAGTTAGTTGCTGCGAAGTTTGCTCGCTAACTAGCCAACTTCACAAACACTGGTAACTTCATAACTTATAGCACTTAACAACACTAGTTTTCGTTTTAGTTGTTTTTTCGTAGTGCAAACAGGGTAGTTTGCTCGGAATTCTGGAAATGATCAGCGTGGATGACAGAAAAATAAAGTTTGCTAGTGAAACAGCTGGCGTTACACATGAACGGAGGAAATCAACATTGACGTTAGCTTAACTAATACAAGTTTACTATTTTTCTAAATTAGGCTAATTTAACTAAGAACAAGCGAGCGAACTTGTTTTGGTTTTTTTTTTGCGACCAAGACACAGTTAATCGTAAAAGGCCTAGGCTACGTGTTCCCTATGAACTACGGGACAATTTCTCAAAATCCCCGGTGATCTCCGGATCCAGGACTGAGTTCATCCCGGAGCCACTCCTATACTTTAGGCGTAGCGTTAGCCACTAGCATTTCCCAAGTAGCTAGATAACTTAGCTACAACCTACTTTTTTGTCGAGTAAACTGCGTGGGCTAACGTCAACCTATATAAAAAAGACGGGTGAATACTTACATGTTTCTGGTTCAATGGAAGAATAATAACCCAAGAGAAGCTGACGAACTAGCTAAAGGCGATGCCAACAAACTCACCAACCTTTTCCTACCTCGGAGCAAAGTATTAAAGACACAGTACACACACAGTGCTGAGCACTGCGGTTTTAACGGGGGGAAAGTTTTTCACCCGAGTAACACTTCAGACCAAAAATGAAAGAGTAGAAAAAACAAGAGGTAACTTGGGAAACCTACTGTATTAACCAAATAAATCGGTTACACAGACGTAAATGGATAATGTTAAACGAATAACCAAATAAATGGGTTGGACTAGGAGTGATAAAGGCTAGAATGTAACTATGGTATTTTTGAATCCATGAAATAAAATTTCAAATGATTTCTTGAATCGGCCAAATTGAAATGGAAGTGGTTGTTATACGTCACTGGTTTGTATGATAGCAGCTTCTGTGTCAGAATAGATTTTGCGGTGTGTTGTTATAACAGTGGTGTCGCACTCACCGTATAAAAAACAATATTTCATTTATGGACCTTTAGGCCCTGTCACCTTGTCAAATATTTGATTTTCATAAAGGGGGGGGGGGGGGGGGGGGGGGGGGGGGGGGGGGGGGAATGACAGTACTGTCAAACGTGCCTCTGCCTGTCAGTGACCATGGAGACCAGATCATAATGACGGAATAAAACCACAGTGTAACTCTTTTAAAATTTTCTTCGTTTTTTTCTTTTTTATTATTTTACAGCAGAAAGAATATAAAGCATTCAGAAAACATCTTCCATATTTGAAGGGCAATTCAAAACGTTTTGCATGGCTTCAGCAGCTGATATTTTTATTTTTTTTTAAACATCCATCGAGTCAGTGACATTTTTACATGCACAATTACAAAAAATAAAACTTACAAAGGAAAAGGGGGAGTAGGGATATGGAGGGGAGAGAGAGAGAAAACTGCTCTTAAAAGAAAATCAGAACTGAACGAAGAGGGCCATATAGTGGGGGAGGGAAGAGAGGGAGACGGAGAGGAGAGGAGAGGAAAAAGAGATCTAACACTAGTTTTATTTTCATGCAAAGTGTTGGGGGCCCACTAGCTTGGAAAAAAAAGCAGGGCCGTTTTTTTTTTTTTTTGTTCTTTTTCTTGATTTGGAAATGATGAAAACGTGCAGGTCAAGGGTGTCTCATCACTGTCTACACCTGTTTTACACCTGTCCGCCCAATACTTGCAATACTGGCAATTGCATAAGAGTAAGTCAACTATATGTGTCCAATTGTTCCTCTTTTTTGTCTCAATTAGATCAACACTTAAATAAAAATTAAAAAGGAAGAAAAAATAATGTTTATTGCTCTGTGTTCACAAGTGGAAAGTCGTTTTCCGGTTGAATTTCTGCCCTGTTTTCCTGAATTTCCTACCTCTGTGTTGGGGGGAGCAGGAAGGAAGAGAAGAGAAAAGCAAAGGTAATCTCGCAGAAAGAACCACACTACTGACCACACTGAAGTACCTGCCCTGCAGGACCACACAATGACCGTGTCTATGCAAAGGGAGCCCGCCACATCTCACACGATTTGACTTTACACATAATAATAATAATAATAACAATAATATTAATATAATTAATTATTCAACTCAAACATGAAAAACAGCCTGGCTGTTGTTTATGTAAACAGATTTTTAAAAATCCTCTCCAATCACAAGACGAGTAGCCATTTTATACGTTTATCACAGTTAACACTTTAAAATCTAAAAAAAAAATAGATTAAAAATGGGTCAAATGTAGCCTAGCCTTATAGGTGCATGTGCTACAGTCAATTAAAGCAGTACATTCAGATAACAGAACTGTGAAACTAGTAAACGTCCACAGTGAAATTAAGTGGAATTCATGTGTTAACTTTTACTTCATCCAGAGATAAGATGTTCACAAACAATGCGCATCCTGCCCAAACTTACATGCGGCATGTCTGAACCAATCACAGATGCGTGTGTGTGTGTGTGTTGTGTGAAAGAGTGAAGCAACACAACTGCCATTTTGTTCGAATGGAACCACTGAACCTTACCATTCAAACTCCAACTGTCAACTGCTCCACAGAGAGGAGAGAGAGTGGGACAGGAGAATGCCTGCTTTCCCTTCACCGGTTTATGTGATCGCTTCAGTGGATTTTAACCGCTCCCTCTGCAGAATCCCTTTAATAGACATCAGGTCATTTTGTGGTGAAACAGTTCAGTTCAGTCCTTAGATATTAATCGTAATAATAAGAAATATATCCAGAACCCATTCAGTATAACAGTACACTGTTTACGGACACCCTTTTTGAGTTTCATGCTCGAAGGGGGGCCTACACTGGGTCAAACCCCCTCTTTCAACCCCTCTACAGAGTTTTCACCCCCCCAGGGTTTTCTCCACAGAGTTTCCACCCCCCCAGGGGTCCTGTTTAGCCTCCTGCTCCACATTTTTGGCACCCTGAGTAGAAGATACGAAAGGGAGGATATCGGTCCCTAAGGTTGCAGAAGCATACGAGACTGCATTTCTACCTGCATATGCTGAGACAAAATTCTGACATCTCTAGATACTGCTCTTGTTCAGCGGAGAAGTGAGATAGATAGAGAGAGAGTGTGTGTGAGTAAGTGTGTGTGTGTGTGTGTGTGTGTGTGTGTGTCTGTGTGTGTGTGTGCGCATGCTTGCTTGCACAAGTGCTTGGTACAACGCTGAAGGTATTAGGTCAGGAAAGTTGAAAGAAAACTATGATGAATAATACTAAATTTAAAAAAATGAACAAACAGATCAGACAGAACTTCTTAGGAATTTGTACGTTTTCTTACAAAATTCATGCTGCCCCCAGCAACTTGGTTGTAATAACCATACAACAGCTTATTATTTCTCTTTGATCAGGTCTTGCATTTGCGCATAGAATTAAAAAAAAAAAACCCAGCAGCCCTCCAACCTTTCCAAGGTTCCGTGACACTTCAAACCAACCTTCTGTTTTACAGAACAGTAAGTCATGACAAGTCTAATCTGACTACCAATACTAGAAAAATAAGCATGCTTTGGGTGGTGGTTCCATCACCCTGTTATCTATATATTACCCATGCAAGCATAATGACGCCATCTTGGGTCCCCACAGCAGTGCAATAGCGGACATCCTAGGCCACCACTGGATCGTCGAATGCAAGGCAATGATCACGGGAGTGACTCTGTGATCCCGTGTGATCCATTCTTGGTTCAGCAGGCAGATCCGATCCGAAAAAGATTCTTCTCAGGATTCCGGAATTTTGGTGCCATTCCGGAGTCTTTTGAATTCCATTTACATTAAGGACAAATACATACATAAATAAATAAATAAATAAATAAATAAATAAATACAAGGATAATTAATCCCAGTAGAATCACTGGAAACAGAAGAATTACACCAAGTTTAGAAGTTACATTGTGTTACTGTCAGTCCAGGTAATGATTTGCCCTCTTAATGCAACCACTCTTACAAAAGAAAAATGAAGTTTGCAAACTCATCCTTTTCCCCCCTTTTAGCACATCAAATGTTTCCTGATATTGGCTTGCCACGGTTAGGTACGGTTAGGCACTTTCTACATAAACACTCTGAATCCAAAGTTAACATGTCAAGCCTGTGCAATAGAAAACAAACAAACAAGAAGAAAAAAAGTGTAGTCCCGGACACAGGACGATAGCACATACACAACGACACTGGGAAGAAAGGCCCACTCAAATAAAGGGGGGAAGAAAATCATAAAAATAAAAAATATCCCTTTTGTCACGTGTTCCCAGCTGATGAAATTAAGTTTTTATACCGTGTGGCGCCATTGGTTCAAACACTCCGACCAACACTCCCTTTCTAACGCTGGTTCTTACACGAACTTTACACTTCGACTTCACATTAAATACCTCCCTGGAAACAGCAGAGACATTTCACTCACCTTACTCACCTTTACCTGTGCTTCAGAATGCGCCCTTTTTTTCCCCCCTGCACACTCCCTTACCCCCATAATGCACGTGCGAGCGAGCGTGCGAAACCAAACATACACACGCGCACCGTTCTTACGCGACGCCACAGTTTTAGCACCTAAAAGAATTTTGAGACGTCGCTAAACACAAATTCGAGACCCAATGACCAATGAACAAATTCAGAACAGCTCGAAACCCCCTTCTTTAGCTTTCCTTTGGTTTTTTGATTAGTTTTGTTTTTTTGTTTTTTTTTATGACAAAGAATTTAGCTTATTCCTGGAGACATGGCAGTCTTGCTCAGTGTCGAAAACTTCCAAACCAGCAGCGAGATCTTTGTACACAGCCCCAGCTTGAAAAATCAATGTTATATTAAAAATAAAAGATAAAAATCTTCATCTACCTCATGAGAGAACCTCTTTGCCCCCGGTCTACTGTGTGATCTAAACCAGTGCAAATAATTTAATCAGCACCACATTATATCTAGATCCTGCCCGTCAGCTGCTCTAGCAAACAACGAGGCCTTCAGTGACAAAGCTCTCATTCACAAAAACCTCCAAAATTAACAAACAGAACAAAACAGCACCCAGTCACCGCTGCCACTACCTTCCTTTATGCGTTTTTCAAACCCATTTTGGTGCGTTTATGTGGGTGTTATTCATCAACATTTCAGTTTGTACGTTTTTGTTAAACTGCTTAACAAGTTCTCCATATTGTCCGTGTTGTGCAATGGCAAAATTGCTTAGTCTATTGTCAGACAGCAGTGACCAGAAAGTAAATGAGAGAGACTAGTCTTTTTAAACAATTTCTCCTGCATTGAAGATTTGAGATCTTTCGGAGTATGCTGATTGGTAGTGGTGTGGAAAATGCAAGTATACTTTGTTGTATCATGATTATCTGCTCTGCAAAGATCACTAACGAATTCTCTTGTTAAGCAATATAGCATTCACAATACTTGGCACCATCGGCAAAAAGATAAAATTCTTGGAGCCCCAAAACAAAAAAACTAACAACAGAAAAAAATGTAAACACAACCTTTTTTTGTCTTAAGATATCTGCCTTTTTTTTAAAACTCTAAATACAGTATGTTTTTTTTGTTTGTTTTTGCAGGTAAGGTCATGCTTTAGCAAAATGTTCTTTTCAAGAACATTTAAAATAAAATACTCTTATAGTGAAATAGTCAGAATCATTTTACAGATCATAGCCACTAATGCGTATTTTTTTTGTACTGTATCGTTGCTCATGTCATAAAACTTCATGCACATAGCTCGTTTTTTTAAATCCCCAGTATTTACACTATATACAAACATACAACCATACTTCTAGGGCATTCAAACAAAACTATACAAATATTCTGGTTTGTCTCGCACCAAGATATTTCCCCCTTATTTAATGAATAAAATAATATATTGTTAAATACAATCCCCTTCAAATTAATGTTTTTTCCCCCCCAAATACCTTCATCCTTCTTTATATACACACACCTCTAAATAGTCAAAAATATGGATTTGTCTACTTCCACTTCGGAACAAGCTCAGGGACCCAAAAGAGAATCTCTAAGAAGTCAAGGCAATGTATGTGACTATCCCTTCAAAAGCATTTCATAGCTTCTAAAGTTGATAAAAACAGAACAATAACCCTCATCGATATATAAACACAAAAAACCTTTCAAACCGATAAATAAATGCAGAAATAATAATAATAATAATAATAATAATAATAAAAATATATATAATAATTAAAATAATAATAATAATGGTTGTTACTTTGTTATTAAATATGACTAGTTATGAAGGTATGACTTGGGGTAGGGGAGGCACGTGGGCACTACATTAACATGAAAACAAATTTAAAACACATATATCATTTTTAAGCACGCAAGAGACAACTTTGCTCAGTCATGCATTTTTTTCCTGATAAAATTTTAAACCACAAGACTCACAGGAAGCAGGCTAGCCATTTAAAAGCCACATGAAAATGAGTGGTTAAATACATTCAGGTAAAAAAAATAATAACTTATAATAAATAACTTAAATAAATGTAACAAAATTAAAGTAACTGTGCTTATAAACAATAATAAAAAAATAAAAAACAAACAGTGACCCATTTGGGCCTTCCCTCCCCTGATATCATCCCTGCATGAAAATATATCAAAATAAGAGTCTTTTTCTTTTTTTTTTTACCCCAACCCATTTTTAGTCCACGTACCTGCCCTACATTCATAGGTAGCCCCACCTCTTTTAACCCAATGACATGACAGAGGGGAGCTTCACGGGGAAAAAACTGCGATGACGGTGCACTTGCCTGGCTCCAGGTGACAACGTACATGCAGAAGGGTAAAGCGTGTTACGTAGCATTTTCTGTTTTTTGGTTGATGTGTTTTTTTTTTTTTTTTTAATTCTTCTTCCTGAAAATGGATGCCACTTTTATTTTGCTTTCCCAAAACAGAAGCAGAATCCCAACATGATGATTCCACATTCGACCTATGACATCATCTTCCTTGATCCAGCCCAGGACTGAGAAATCAGCCCAAAGTATGTTTTTCTTTTTCTTCCATTTTTGTAATGTTTCTTATAAATGATCCCAAAAAAGGAAAATATAAATCCATGAAAAAGTGCAAGAACAAAAATGCCATGAAGCCCCCCCCCACCCCACGTTGGTACTCACTCCCCCTGATAGTTTTAATTCTGCTGCTCTTTCCAGTTTCACCCTTAAAGAAACCCAAGAAGAATAAAGGAATACAAAATAAAAATGCTTTTGTACATGTCACAGCAGAAGTAGAACCAGTTGTAGAAGGGGGAGCGCAGTAATAATAGTTTTCACTGAATATCTTTTGGAAGGGGGGTTGTTTTTCTTCCTCTTCTAACATGTAAAAAAGAAAGACAGAAAGAAAGAGTCTGGAGAATGATGTCACATTGTTAGGAGGGTCGTCTGGATGTTCTCATGTTCCTTGGCCCTTCTCAATTCTTTCACTCTGAAAGACAGGAGCAGAGCACATGTAAAACACAGGTCCTCACAAACCCAGTACAGCAGCTGACCTCTAAACACAGGTCCTCACAAACCCAGTACAGCAGCTGACCTCTAAACACAGGTCCTCACAAACCCAGTACAGCAGTTGACCTCTAAACACAGGTCCTCACAAAGCAGGTACAGCAGCTGACCTCTAAACACAGGTCCTCACAAAGCAGGTACAGCAGCTGACCTCTAAACACAGGTCCTCACAAACCCAGTACAGCAGCTGACCACAAAACACAGGTCCTCACGAAGCAGGTACAGCAGCTGATCTCTCTCAAGACTCAGATGAGTCAGATGGCAGGAGAAGCCAAACTCAGGGTGACACACAGGAACGCTGGCCAATGACGGCGTGCCTTTATTGAAATTCCACGCTCAGGGGCGGACCTAATCTGAATAAAATGCATGCTGATTAACCAGCAAAAAACGTGCACCTCCATGAGAGCTCTTCAGCTGTTGAGCAGATCAGGTCTTCAGAAACAACACTGTGCTTTGCAGACGTACAGTAGCTACATGAACGCAAATATTGTACCAATTATGCTTCCCCCCCCCACACACACACTTTTAGCTCAAAATATAGCACGTAGTTCTGGACTGGACCAGCAAACTCAATGTGAATTTAAATGGAACCTGAACAGGCTGATTCTGCATCTCTGTTGCAGCAGAGATCCTTCAGGAGCCCTGAGTGACATCACATGGTGGATTTTTGCTCTAGCCAATCAGCGGTGGCCGGGACTGGATTTCAGTTGTAGACCAGGAGTGAAGAAATAAGGGGGAGGGCAACTGTGACATCACCATAACAAAGGAACTCTCCCAATCATCATCTTCACATGTTTCTATTGTCAAATAATACAACAATGTTAACACCGATTGGAGGATACTACTTCCTGCTAATACTACACAGGGAGTTAAGGAAGTATGTCCAGATATATTCACCAATCACCATTGGTATTTTTCCACTGGTCGTTAGCAACAGACCCTGTGATTGGTGGGGGTCCTTTCTGTTTTATATTGGTAAGCTGATGTGACAACTGCCTTCTCCCTTCATTCATAGCAGTGGGCCTAATATCATGTTTTTGCCCCTACTCTGCTTCAGGTTTAAAAGAAAATGGGGAGGGACTAGGGGCTGGGGGGGGGGGGGTGTCTTCAACCTTTGGTGACCCAAGACAAAACAAGAATGAAACACATGAACTGCAAAATATTAACTGTTCCACACGGGAAGTGACATCACTCTGAGCATGCCTAGAAGTAAAGAAGCAAAGTTCCTATTTGTCATCAGTCATGCAACAAAGTGAACAGCATCCAACAGAAGCGTAGTCTTCAAATGTGCTTGAACAACGACCGAGAGATAGCTTGATCGTGTCTTGGAGGGAAAAAGTGCTTGTTGAGAGTGGTGGAGTCATTTTCATTTGTGGACTGTGGATTAATTAACTTCTGCCCTGCATCAGAGAGCTTGAGGCCTCTTGTGGATCTAGTCTGAAGCTGTCATGCAAGCAGGCATCAAGCAACAATGAAGTGAGAGAGAAAGGAGAGAGAGAGAGACAGAGAGAGAAAGAGAGAGGGAGGGGCATAAACTAAGTTGCTGAGGGTGCACTCACCCGCTTGAACAGTCTATGGTCCATCAAAGGGCTTGGCATTAACAGTAAAATCACAAACAACTATTAGCACATGGCAGGAGCCACTACTTTGGGAAAGTATGCTTCAGGGGAAACCAAATCATTGTGATGCATATTTACATACCTGTGATTATTTTACAGATATATGACAGACACACAGGTGGGTGGTAAGCATGAGAGTCACAGCACGTGTTAAGAGGAACTACAAACTATGTGAACTATGAGGTGGGACTCGGGCAGTAGCACGCAGCGGCCAGAAGGGGGCGGTAGAGGCGGGCTCACCTGTGGCGGCAGCGGCGCAGGAACCTCATGATCTTGCGGGCGGCCTGGTCCTGCTTCTTGGTGAGCAGACTGCTTCTGAAACAGAGCAGGGGACCAGAGCACAGCCCTCTTCAATCACACGATTCGTAATTTGGGGTCTGGGTGAAGCACAGCTGACCCTTGACCCTGGCCTCTTATTCATTTTTACAGGATGCTCTGGAGACGTGTTTTGTGCGTCTGTACTGTGCAGAGACTGCGATAAGAGTTCAGCTGCGCAGCTGCATGTTGCAGGGAAAGCAGAGGAACCCGATGCAGGTTTTAGGGCATGCAGATATGCTCCGTACATCACAGTGAAAGTTGTGGTATCTGACTGGGGTACATGCATGTGAGCTCCTGCACCGTACGTTGTTGCAGTAAACGCAGCGGCTACCTGAGTTTGTGCTGCACCTGCGCAGCGGCTACCTGAGTTTGTGCTGCACCTGCGCAGCGTCTACCTGAGTTTGTGCTGCAGCAGGGCAGCGGCTACCTGAGTTTGTGCTGCACCCGCGCAGCGGCTACCTGAGTTTGTGCTGCACCTGCGCAGCGTGGCTGTAGCTACCTGAGTTTGTGCTGCACCTGCGCAGCGGCTACCTGAGTTTGTGCTGCACCCGCGCAGCGGCTACCTGAGTTTGTGCTGCACCAGCGCAGCGTGGCTGTAGCTACCTGAGTTTGTGCTGCACACGCGTAGCGGCTACCTGAGTTTGTGCTGCACCCGCGCAGCGGCGGCTACCTGAGTTTGTGCTGCACCTGCGCAGCGGCTACCTGAGTTTGTGCTGCACCTGCGCAGCGGAGGCTGCAGCTACCTGAGTTTGTGCTGCACCCGCGCAGCGGCTACCTGAGTTTGTGCTGCACCTGTGCAGCGGCTACCTGAGTTTGTGCTGCACCCGCGCAGCGGCGGCTACCTGAGTTTGTGCTGCACCCGCGCAGCGCTGGCTGCGGCCCTGCGGTGGTGCCCCGGCCGGCTGCACTCCCGGTAGCTGCGGTAGCGCTGCTGGATCAGCACGGCCGCTCGCCGGCTCTGCCGGAACTTCTTCTGCTCGTGGTAACTGCGGAAACGGCTCTGGATCAGGATGGCGGCCTGCGTCATCTTCTTATAAAGTGCATACTGCAGACAGACACAGGACATCAGTGGGGGAACACATCTGCAATAGGCAATTAGGCACTGACTTAACCAGTAACACACTCATAAACACACACACATACACGCACACACACACACACACATATACACACACGCACACACACACACACACACACATACACGCACACGCACACACACACACACACACACATACACGCACACACACACACACACACACACATATACACACACACACGCACACACACACACATTCATGGAAATCATGTTACCTTCAAGGCTATCCATGTCAGCTGTTAGAAAAGAGAGAGAGTGTGACAGAGAGAGAGAGAGATGAATCATGACAGGGTTTCCCCTTTTGGCAAATGCACTGTTTGCAAGTCACTTTGAGTAAAAGCATTAGTCACACCATCAAGCTTTGGACTTTGGTTGTATTTCAGTGCGACATGATCAGTCATCCTGAGGCCACACCCACTTCCCCTACCTGTTTGTACTTCCTGTAGCAGCGCTGAATGACGGCAGCTGCTACTTCCTGTTGTTCCCGCAGAGGTCGCCCCTGTGGGGGAGGGAAAAAAGGGAGGGGGGAACCAGGGGAGAGAGAGAGAGGTGGAAAATTTGTTAGAGCTGGTTGGTTGGGGTGGCGGAGGGAGTGAGGGAGGGAAAGGAGAGGGGAGGGAGAGACAGACAGATAGAGGGAAGAAAGAGAGGTGTTTTAGCTGTGTAATCAGCTGCTGTAATGAATTAATTTCAGTGAGTAACAGTGAAATCCAGCAGACACTGCGACCCCCCAGGATCAGGGGGGAGACCCAGGGCTGCAGGAGAGGGGCAGGGGGTCAGTTAAGTCTAGGTTGGGTTGGGTGGGGTTGAGTTGGTTGGGTAGAATGGTTCAGGCTGTGTTGGGTCGGGGCAGGTCGATTCAGGCCGGGACAAAGCAGGTTGGAGCGGAGCGGGACAGGGCAGGTTGGGTTGGGGCGGGACAGGGCGGGTTGGGGCGGGGCGGAACAGGGCAGGACAGGTTCGGGTCGGGTGGGTCAGGGCAGTTCAGGTTGAGACAGGCTGGGTCAGGCTGGGTCGGGGTGAGCCGGGGCGGGTCGGGGCGGGTCGGGGCGGAGGCAGAACCGGGCGGGGGCGGTGGGCCAGGGCGGGACAGGGCGGGTTGGGGCGGGGCGGAACAGGGCAGGACAGGTTCGGGTCGGGGTGGGTCAAGGCAGTTCAGGTTGAGACAGGCTGGGTCAGGCTGGGTCGGGGCGGGTCAGGTCGGGTTGGGGCGGGCCGGGGCAGGTCGGGGCGGAGGCAGAACCGGGCGGGGGCGGTGGGCCAGGGCGGGGCGGGGCGGGTCGGGTCGGGTCGGGGCGGAGGCAGAACCGGGCGGGGGCGGTACCTTGTACTTGCGGAAGGCGGCCTGCACCAGCCGAGCAGCCTCGTACAGCTCCAGCTGCTCCGGGTCGGACAGGGACAGCTGGGCCAGCTCCCGCTCCACCCGGCTGCTGGAGGGGTGGAGGAGCTCGCCCCACTCGGACGGGGAGGGCAGGCCCGGCTCGGGAAGCGGGGACCCCCCCGGGCTGAGGCTGGGGGTGGAGGAGGGCGTCAGGGGTTCCGCGTATAAGGACCTGGGGGGGGGGGACAGAAGCACTCATCCAGAACCACTTACCCAAAGTACATTTTACACACACTGCATTTATACAGCTGGATATTTCCTGAAGCAATTCAGGTCAAGTACCCAGAAAGCACATGCAGGCAGTAGCTGGGCTTCTCGTGACCTTTGACCTTAAAGCATTTGTTGATTTCCATTAGTGGATTCCATTCAGCAGTCAGTCTGCAGCCTATGAACTGCACCGATGCTGTATGAAAGACTACAGAGTCACAAGAGAGGTGTGATACCTTCTGTCTACCTGTGTGTACCTGTGTTTAAATCTCCCTAACCCTAGCCTAGCCTAGCCTGTGTCGGCTCACCGCAGGTGGATGATGTTGGGAAGGTGCTCTGTGTCTCCCAGGTAACTGGCCAGCCAGCTCATGGTGTTGCCGACTCCTGCGCTGTCCAGGGGCACCGTCTCCACGGCGACGATGTTCTCCCGCTTGATGCGTTCGGGTGTGGCCTCGATGATGTGCTCCGCCAGGGTCATCATGTTCACCTGAGGAGGGGAGAAACACACCTGAGCACCACACCTGAGCATTGACACCTGAACACCGCACCTTAGCATTCACACCTGAGCATTCACATCTGAGCATTTACACCTGAGCACCACACCTGAGCGTCACACCTGCGCATTCACATCTGAGCGTCATACCTGAGCACCACACCTGAACATTTACACTTGAGCATCACACCTGAACATTACACCTGCGCATTCACATCTCAACATCACACCTGAACACCACACCTGAGCATTTACACTTGAGCATCACACCTGAACATTCACACCTCAGCACCACACCTGAACATTCACACCCCAGCACCACACCTGAGCACCTGAGCGGAGTGTTGGGGCGTCTCACCTGCAGGTTGTCCATGTGCGTCAGGCACTCCTGGCTCTCCAGGTCCTCCCTGTAGGACAGCAGCATCTCCAGCGGGTCCTGTGGGTCCCGCGGACACAGCCGGCTGACCAGGCTCCCCCCTTTCCCCTGCCCCCCAACACTCCCACCTCCCCCAAACCCCCCTCTCGCCCCCTTCCTCCCCGACACCCACGCAGCATACTGCTCCCTGGACCCTCCCTTGGCCCCGCCCAGGCCTCGGACGGCCCCCGGTTTGGGTTGTGACCCCCCTCCGCCGACGCCCCCCTCCCCGGCGGCCCCCCTGTCCAGGCTGAGGGGCACGGACGCGGCCTTGTCTGGCCGTGATTGGCTCAGCTCGGGGTTAGGCTTGTGTTTCTTGGCCAATGGGAGGTCCCTCTGACTCTCCGAGCTGTAGCAGCTGGACGGTTCCGACCTGGGTCTCCGCAAGTCTGCGCAAAGCATGATGGGAAGGAATTACAGCCCCATCGCTGCCTCGCCACTGCCAGCTACTTTAATTAGTGCCCACTGTCTGCTAGGGTTCTCTCCTCTAAAACCATCCCTCACTCAGAAGCCATCCCCCTCTCTAAACCCATCCAATAATAATAAACAATACTACTACCCCTAATACTAATAATAACATAAACAATACTACTACTAACATGAAAACTGCTACTACTACCACGACTACAACAACATTAACAATACTACAACTACTCCTAATAATACTACTACTAGTAATAATAATAATAATAATAATAATACTAATACTAATAATAATAATAATGACAGTACAGGAAGGTGGGTCCTGCTCACCAGGGTTTGGGTTGGCGGTGGCGGTACCCTTCTGCCCGCTGGTTGCCAGGGTGCCGTCGTTGGCCCACAGCACCATCCAGCTGTCGGAGGCCGGGGGGGCGGGGGGGTCCTGGGCGGGTGGCAGGGAGGCGGGGCCGGGCTGCTCCTCCCCCCTCTGCAGCTGCTCCAGGCACTCGGCCAGCTTGGTGTGGCCGCGGGAGCGCGCGATGGCCAGGGGGAGGCGCCCCAGCGAGTCTGGGATGGCCAGGGCCCGCCGGTCCCACTGGAACAGGACCAGCGCCGCCTCCAGGTGTCCCAGCGCACACGCCCACATCTGCAGGGGGCGCCAGAGAGCGGCCTGACACAAGCGCTACACACTTCCGTAACAAACAACACCGCTATAACACCCCCATAACAAACTACACCCCCATAACACCCCCGTAACAAACTACACTCCCCAACACCCCCATAACAAACTACACTCCCCAACACTCCCATAACAAACAAACACACACAGCTATGACCCCTGACCCCAGTGCTGTTGCCCCATCTCCCTCCTCTTACCAGTGGGGTGCAGGAGAAGTGGTCCACGTTGAGGGGGTCCACCTCCAGCTCCAGATCAATGCTGTCAGAGTGCTTAGAGCTGGGAGGGGAGAGAGGAGAACGTCAGACAGGCTACTGTAGCCCTCTCTGCTACTGTAGCCCAGTCTGCTACTGTAGCCCAGTCTGCTACTGTAGTCCACTCTGCTACTGTAGCCCAGTCTGCTAATGTAGTCCTCTCTGCTACTGTAGCCCAGTCTGCTACTGTAGTCCACTCTGCTACTGTAGCCCAGTCTGCTAATGTAGCCCAGTCTGCTACTGTAGTCCTCTCTGCTACTGTAGCCCAGTCTGCTACTGTAGTCCACTCTGCTACTGTAGTCCACTCTGCTACTCTAGTCCACTCTGCTACTGTAGCCCAGTCTGCTACTGTAGTCTACTCTGCTACTGTAGTCCACTCTGCTACTGTAGTCCACTCTGCTACTGTAGCCCAGTCTGCTACTGTAGCCCAGTCTGCTACTGTAGCCCTCTCTGCTGTAAGTACAGTGTGCTGCCGTACTCTTGTGCTACACATGACACATGCACACAGACACACACAAACACACATGCAGACACACACACACACACACACTCGCACATACACTCACACATACATGCACACGTGCACACACACACACACAACAGAATCCTATCAGTACTGTATGTCACCCACACATTGTATGTGGAAAAACACACAAAAACATTTATAGTGATTTTAAGCTCACGTGTATGTTCAATCACATATGCATGCATGTATTTTGGATACACTATGTCCCGATGTGTATATTTTATATTTACAGTATGCTGTCATGGTACAGTGCTGTGATTGTCATGATGTCATGCCCAATGTAACTGCATTCCCAGGGTGCACTGCTCACCGCCACTTGATGAGGGTCTTGATGAGCGTAGCGTAGCCCTGCCCGGCGGCCAGGTGCAGCAGGGTCATGCCCCGGAAGCTCTTGGAGTGGATCAGCTGCTTGGACTTGGCCCAGCAGGCCCGGTTCATCATCTTCTCACACACCACCACCACCCTGCCCTCGAACGAGCTGCTGGGCTGAGCCTGCCCCATCACACACTGAGACACGCGCACACACACACACACACACACGCAAACAAATACACACACACACACACACGCAAACAAATACACACACACACACACACACACACACACACGCACGCACGCAAACAAATACGCACACACACACACACACACGCAAACAAATACACACACACACACACACACACACATACGCAAACAAATACGCACACACACACACACACACACACACACGCACGCAAACAAATACACACACACACACGCGCACACACGCACGCAAACAAATACACACACACACACGCAAACAAATACACACACACACGCAAACAAATACACACACACACACGCAAACAAATACACATACACACACACGCAAACAAATACACATACACACACAAAAGATCAGCTCTCTACAGCAACAAGATAGTTAACATCAGACGGCATGACAGATTGCATGATCTACTCCTGCTCCACTGCTGTAAGTCCTGAGCAATTTCATTATTTAACAATATGCACACTTTATATTTACCATTACACATAAACATACTGTTACAAATGTGTACAGACAACATACTTAACATATACAGTATGTTTCAGAGCACATTGCACGGCTGTGCTGGGCACGTGCTGTTCTGCTGTACCCGTGAGTGGGTGTGGCTGTTGTTTTACCTGTGACTGCGTGCTGTTGCCCCCAGTGCCTCCCCCTCCTCCTGTTCCAGCAGCTCCTCCACTTCCCTGCTGTTGGTGTCCAGCCATCTCTGCCATCCTGTGTTCCATCTGCTCCAGCCTCTCCAGGATGGACATTCTGAACTGGTTATCTGCAGCACAGCCAATAACGGAGACTGTCACTGTCAGTACAAGTCTGTACGCTTATCTGAACCACAGCCAAAACCAGAGACTGTCAGTACACGTCCAGAGGGTTATCTGCAGCACAGCCCAATAACAGAGACTGTCAGTACATGTCTGTAGGTTATCTGCAAGGTAATAGCAGTGAGTCAGTTCTCCAGTACTCCCGTCAGAACCCCACAGGTTCGACACGCAGCATTGTGTGGCAGATGATAAAACTACCTCGACAATTACCACAATAAAACCTGCCACAATAACAAAAATAAACTTTTGAGTCATTTTCAAAGACTTTCATTATTTTACATATTTATATGGGGGTGGGTGGGGGGGGGGTGGGGGGTGGGGAAGGGGTCGTTTCTGAAGTTATCCCACTCTAAAGCTAGCTGAAACCTAGCTACAGGACTTTAGCAAATCAGCATCTCACTAATAGGACCTGTGAGACTGTTTCTGTAGCAACCTGCTGTTGAGCAGTAGCTAAGCAACCAACACTTAGCATTTGATGTAATATAATTAAACCGGTTGACCGGTCACCCTTGAAAGTGCTGGCTATTTTACCTTCAACACGTATCCCCATATTTTCCTCAAATTTTTCTTTTCTTAATTTGCTTTCGGAAATTTCCATTGTGAAGCACTCTGTGACAACCCGTTTTCCGAACCTGAATGATGCTGGACAAAAAAGATAGTTGAACTGATTTAATTAGAAAAGATGCAGATTAGCATCACTAATCGACTTGCCCCCAAGAGGGTTCCTGTTACAGGTGACCTCGACCGGAAGAGCTCTTCCCCGCCCCAATCACAGACAAGCATTTCCAGCCCACTGAACCCTTTCTCCGTTCACCTCATGCTCTCCTGACGGGCAGCAAATTGGGAGGTAAGCTAAGCGTTGTCATTGCTACCGAAGCGCTCAGTGCGTGACGCATAACTACAAGCCGAGCGCGAGGAGAACTAATACGCGCGCGATCTGCGACCATTAAAGCGGGATAATTAGAACGTCAATCCGTCGGTCTCGCGCTGTCAATCTCCTTCCCTGTTACCTTACACTAAGATAGGCTACTGTGCCAGATAGGCTACAGCCACACAATTATCCAGTTTATTTATTCATTGGTTCTTTTATTTAGTTTTCAATTTGAGAACAATTAGTCCATTCATAGCTCAAATCCCATTTGAAATCAAGAACATCGCACAAACATCATTCATTCAAAGTAGGCTACTCTCGTATGTTATAGGCTACTTGTATAATACAAGTACAGGCTGTGAATCTCAGACAAACAAGTCTACTTTATACCCAACTACATTATTCTGCAGTTTTCTGCGTAGATAACAGAACTGTAACCAGCGTCGAAGTTTCGATAAAAACGTGATGATCGAAAAAGGCCTCAGCCACTTTGAGAAAAAATATATTTTTTTATTCAAACAGACCTACGTGGCTGATTTAAATATAGGCTACAAGACAAAACAATGTTTTTCGTTGGTTACCGTTGGAACCACAAAGGAAGTTATTCCACCACATTCTCTTTGAAATCCGTCTAGGTAAATTTAATCGCTGTCCGCGGTTCTGAAACTGAACTAAATTTAAGGCGTAGTGGAAATATTGACCATGCATGTTCACAAATATAAACCACACCTAAAAAAATCTGACATGAAGCTTCATTACACGCTTTACGTCGCCGTAGGCCAAGTAAGGTGTTAAATGTAACGGTGAATAAATTATGTAGTCTATATCAACGTTCATTTCAAAGACATCGGAAACAGATTAGCAATAAAATAAACAAACAAATAACACGTCAGAACCAATTAACACAACTCGGGACAGTAAGCGGAGCTATACATTTAGGTTTGTAGTCAAATGCTCAACATTGTAGCATTCAGCTAATAAGTAAACCACACACAGAACACTTCTCAACAAGTAGATTACAACACAAATTACCCGCTCGAGCGTGAACCACGCCACGTGCACCAGCCTACGCCGTAAAATGCAAAATAACAAAACTTTTACAGGTCCAACTTACTTTTATTCTCTTCTCAGTAAATAGTCAATACACAGCACAACCATTCCGCCGTAACAAAAAAAATCTTCCAGGCCAAGTCTAACCTTTAAGTTTAACAGCATCTCAAGAGTCTTCTGCAAAGTTCTCAGTGAAGTCGTGCATAAGCCTACCAGACGTGCGTTCAAGACGACGAACGTTCGTAGGCTACCGAAATAAGTTTGCGGCGAACAGAAAAAAGTTTGAAAATGTTTGAATATGTTCGCGGACGTTAGCTAACGCGCGCCGTCTTGACCGCACGTCATGTATAACAACAAAACGTCGAAGTTCCTAACAATATAGAAAAACTACTAAGTGAGAAGAGGCAGCACTCAGCAGCAGTACAACAAAGTGACATCAGAGAGCGAGAGAGAGTGAGAGAGATGCCTTCCCCACTATAGGCTACTTGCTCAGTTTCCGCCCTCCCCACTCTGTTGTTTCTCTCCATCCGTTTGAACGGTTTTCCGTTAACACCCGAGAGGGGGGTTACATCCGATGGCCTCCCTTTCTGACAGCGTTTCCAGGCGGCGCACTCTGTGCCCTGGGGATCACACACTACCCTTCTTTTTTGTGAAGTGTGGTTACTCAACACCCCGTTGAAACAGAGACCACGGGCACGGGACAGGCCCAAACGGAGATGATGGAACTTAACAGCCAGCAACAGCTGCGTTTGTTGTGTGTGCGGTGAACTGCACCGATAAACCAAAAAGCGGACAAGTAGGCTAAACAAATAATTTCGGCGAGGCAACGGTTGGGCACTCGCCACCGTAATGACTTGTTGCAGCAAAAATGGGAGACCAGAGTGGGAGGGGGCAAGACAGGATGGACAGGAAAGGGGGCGGGACCTACCATCCAGGGAGAGCCAGTCATGCTGAGAGGAGGGGAGAGAGGGCAGGGCGCGAGCCTTGTATTCAAACACCACCGAGCTGGAGATGATCTGATTACTGACGGCTACCTGCAGGGTCACCAGCCCTGTGTCATGGGCTGTGGGTAGGGAGGGAGGAAGAAAGAGGGAGTGGGGGGGGAGAGAGAGAGAGGGAGGGGGAGAGGGGGAGGGAAGGAAGGAGAGTGAGAGGGGAAGGAAGGGTGACAGAAGGAGGGAAAGAGAGAGTGGGAGGAAGAGAGGAAGGGAAGCAGAGTAGGAGCGGGAGGGAGGGATAGGAAGGGGGTGATATATAGATAGAGGGAGGGAGGGAAAGAGGGAGGAAAAAAGAGAGTGGGAGGGAGAGGGAGGGATAGAGAGGGGGAGATAGAGAGAGAGAGAGAGGGAGGGATAGAGAGTGGGAGATAGAGAGGATGGGTAGAAAGGGAAGGAGAGAGAGAGAAAGACAACTTAGTTCCTTGCATGCGTATGCTTTGAGAAAACCATTTTCTGTGGTCCGATATAAAAGTGAACCAGCACCTATAGCTGTGATTAGTTGTAACTAGTGCTTGCAAACACGCAGGCCCACCAGGACCAGAGTTGCGTAACCCAGGGAAACTGCCTCCTTACCTGGGCAATAGCATCGCAGCACCCCAGGCTGGATCAGAGAGGCTGGCACGGAGATCTGGTCAAACAGGCAGCTGTAGGTGCTGCTGGTCTCCTGCCAGGGGCCCGTGATCAGCACCTTCACCCCGCCCTGAAACGCAGGTAGAGCCGGGTCAGAGCTGCTGCCCCCTGCTGGTAGCACGCTGAAACGCACCGCACATTCACCACCAAGAGCACATCACCAGAATGCGTGCAGCAGTATCAAATCCCTGACCGTGTGTGTGTGCTGTGTGTTTGTGTGTGTGTGTGTGTGTCTGTGTGTGTCTGTGTGTGACTGTGTGTGTGTACAGCTGGAAGTGCCTACTAAAATTAAAACCACTACAGAGTACAAATAAAGATTGAAGAAAGCCTAGCAAGAAAGCCTAGAACAACTCTTGTAACTCAACAGGCAAGGAATGGTTATGTTCTTCTTCCCTCTAGTGGAGAAACATGGGAAAAACACCCACACTTATTTTTCGGGCCTCAGCAGTTTGACGCTGACTCAGAGTTGCCATCTTGTGGTTATACAATGAAACCGCAGCACATTAAGAGGGCCACTCTCTCCTCTTAAGTGGAAATCGTCCAGGCCTGTCCAGTTTAAGAGGCAATCTGAGGGCAGTTGGCAAGGTCAGACATTCAGGTCTATAATAAAATAAAATGAACTGAAACATTTAATGGTGAGACAGCTGAAGTGTGAACAGCGGCCAAATAATGCACGCATAATTTTACTAGACTCAACCGTAAAAGAAAAAAAAGTTTTTCTGGTCTTCCTTGGCATTAAAACTCGGCAGGTTCCTGCTAATACTATAGTATACCATCTGCCTGACTGCCCATAAAGACTAATAATGCCTGCTCGTGTACTTTCACTGATTTTAATTTTTCATAAACCTTTATAGAACGATCAGATTATGAGCATAAGAACTGCTTTTGGCTCTTTGAATTGCGCAGCCTTCTTCCTTCAGATACACATTACATCTTTAATACTAACAACAGCAACAAAACAGGATCAATAATAACAAAACTGCAATAATAATAATGATAATTAACATCTTTGTCTTACACATTGAAAACAGAATGCAGCTACCAGCTGCCTAACACTAGCTACCGTCTTCATATTAATGGCAATAAAGTATAGTGTGTAAATAGTACCAGTCAAACATTCGAGTACACCCCCTTAAAACTAGGTTTTTCATGATTATCTATGCTTTGAATTGTATAAACTTGTCCATTAACAGTGAAAAGTTGTAATATTCCATATGTGTACTTATAATGCACATGTAATAAGTAAATAATCATAAGTGAATTTCATTCCAAAAAAAAAAAAAAAAAATGTAATTATATAAAGAAACGAAAGCCAGTCTTATATGTAGTAATGAAATCCAGCTGGTTTTATTAGCGTTTAAAGGCTCCACAGCGCTGTGCTGAGAGTGAAATGGGGGTGTTGGAGTGTCTGAATGTCAGGCGCTCACCTCAGGGTACGACCACTCCGGGGAGTAGTCTGTGACCATGAAGAGCCTCCCGGCAGCCTGGATCATTCCCAGAGTTCCCTGCGCCACCTCGGCCACGTGCATGTAGGCCAGCGAGCCGGCGTCCGTGCCGCCAGCCCCTCCCCCCGCCGTCCCGCCCGCCCCCCCCTGGCCCAGCGACTGGGGGCTGCAGCAGGGCTGGAGGCAGAGCTCCGAGGGGCTGTACCCCGTTT
>NC_049211.1:2355237-2360237 GCF_013347855.1 Anguilla anguilla
AAGTTAACCAAGCTTCAGAGTTAACCAAGATTCATAAAGTATAAATTAAAAATGCAAACAGACAACAGACTATGTCCATTACATATGGATAGCCAGCTTGTTTGTAAGGTAGACAGGTATATATACTGACAGCGTCTCTTACTGCTGCATTGGTGCTTCTGTATTTTTGCAGAGCAGTGCCATCAACATCAAAGAAAATAATAAAAAATGACTTCATACACTATTGCTGACCATTTGCTTATGCCGTCCTCCCAATTGCGGTTCTGGGGGGGGGGTTTCAGAACCCAACTGCCAGCCCCTACAGTACATTTGTGCCCCCCCCAGCTGCTAAACGCTTCTCTACAATCCCGGCACGTCTTCATTTACAGCACAACAAAAAAAAACAACGACAGTAGCCGCTCAGCTCTTACATCATCTCCCAGAGTCATTACAGGAGCGATCGGCTCTTACATCATCTCCCAGAGTCATTACAGGAGCGATCGGCTCTTACATCATCTCCCAGAGTCATTACAGGAGCGATCGGCGGTGGAGGACGGTGATGGAGCGTCATCGTTAGCGTTTATAACGCACGGCGCGGACAGACAACGGCACAGCGGGATGCGCGGCGAGGGGGCCGGTCTGGGATCCGCTTCCCGGCGGATTATTAACCGCGCGCTTGCTAATCACGCGAAGCGAAGCGACGCCAGCGCTCGGCGTGGGAAGGGCCGGCCGATCTCAGCCTCGCTATTAAAGGCTTGGACCGCGCCGCTGGTGCACCGGAGAGCTGCCAGAGATGGGGAGGATAGCGCGAGCGACTGTACCGCTTCCCAAACAGCCCCGCTGCTGGTCCAGGCCTTATTATGGGCTTAAAGTGAATCTGTCTCCGTTTGCTCAAAGACGACAGAACGTCGCAGAGCAGCCAAACATACGTGAGAAACCAGAGGCCCCCACACAGTTTATGAGAAGAACACAGATGAAATAATAAAGTGATTAGCTGACACCCCCCCAACCCCTCCACCCCCCCAGAGACCAGCCTGCTCTGTTTCAGTCATGTCTGATAAACCAGAACTGTGATGGGGGGAGGATATCAGCACACAGGAAGTTTGAATGCCATGCTGGCAGCACATCCTGTCCTGCCTTTCTCTGTGGCCTATCAGCCCCACCCTCAACCCGCTACTGCCCTCTATTGCCCCTGACCCCCCTCTCCTTCCCCTGACCCCCTGTCCTGCCCCCACCTGCCCCTGACCTCCTTTATTGCCCCTGACCTGCCCCCTCCTGCCCTTGACCTCCTCAATTGCCCCTGACCCTCTCTCCTGCCCATGACCACCTCTATTGCCCCTGAACCTGTATCTTGCTCCTGACCTCCACTATTGCCCCTCTACTGCCATCACCGACCCCTGACCCTGTCTCCTGCTCTTTCCTGCCCCTGTCCTGCCCTGACCCTTACCCAGGGTGCCCGTGCAGAGGCAGTTGTGGGTCCGGGGCGGCGGCTTGGTCTGGTGGCTGTCCAGAATCTGCTGCACCAGCTGCTCCACAGAGAAGCCGGTGCTGCTGTTGCCATTGCTGCAAGTCCACTTGATGCCATGAACTGCCGAGAGAGGGAGAGGGAGAGGGAGACACAGACGTCAGCCGCCGCCCCAACAGCCTACTGCCCCCCCCTCCACCCCAGGCTCACTCACTGCACTCTGCACCCCACCTCCCCCCCTCCATCCCGGCTCACTCACTGAATTCTACACATCCTCCCCTCCCCACTGACTCCACCCACAGCTCCACCCCCCACCCCTCCTCTTCCCCCTACACCCCACCACCCCAGCCAATCAGTGCCTGTAAGGGAGGAAATTAGCCATAATGGACATCACATCACAAACAGTAGTGTCATTGGCAACCTTAATACAGAGGAGTCAGTGGAGGGCCTGTGGTTACAACAGTGAGACACCTGCTGGTCGGCTGGAGGTACTGCAGCCAGCATGATGCTGCTAAGCTGAAGGTGGCATTCCAATGTGGCTGGAGACATTTCAGCATTTTTAATGATCTTGCTCTGTTTGTGCCTGGGTCATGTGATTCCATCTTTTATAGCATGAATATGTCTTGTTTTTAAACCTGTCTGCAACCAAATTCCCCTTGATGGGGACAATAAAGTTTGAGTTGACTTGACACATTGAGAAACTACCGGAGAGGAACAGAGAGCCCCTCCCCCCAGCCAGAGCCACACGTCCAATCAGCCGCTAAAGCCCCCTCTGATTCTGATAACCCCTCTCTGCTGTCTGTTACGCTGACGCCTGCCATAGCTTCAGCTTAACTTCGGCTCATAACCTTCCTTCCAGCGAATGGGGTAAAAGCTCAAGCTGTAAATGCACATCTAAGAGCTCCTGAGATGTGCAAATTTAAAATATCAAACAAAAGCAAGGACAGCTCCCTGGCATTCAGTACCAGTGCCACAGTTAGAAAGAGAGAGAGAGAGTGTGTGTGTGTGTGTGTGAGAGAGAGAGAGAGAGAGAGAGAGAGAGTGTATGCATGTGTGTGAGAGATAGAGAGAGAGAGAGAGAGAGGGTGTGTGTGTGTGTGTGAGAGAGATAGAGAGAGAGAGAGAGAGAGAGAGAGAGAAAGCCACCCTGCTAATGTGGGCATTTTAACTGCATCAGCGTTAAAGTTCTTTAGAATCTTCAAAGCCAGTCAGTTCTGCCAGCAGACCCACAGTCTCACAGCTCCCCACAGGCAGGTAACACAGGTACCAGCATCACCGCCAGCAACCCAACCCAACCGAACCCAGCACAACCCAGCACAACCCAACGCAACCCAGCACAACCCAGCATAACCTAACACAACACAGCACAACCCAACGCAACCCAGCACAACCCAGAATAACCTAACACAACCTAGCACAACCCAGCATAACCTAACACAACTTAGCACAACCCAGCACAATACAACCCAGCCCAGCACAACCCAACGCAACCCAGCACCACCCAGCATAACTTAACACAACCCAGCACAACCCAACGCAACCCAGCATAACCTAACACAACCCAGCATAACCTAACACAACCTACCACAACCCAGAACAACCCAACCCAGCCCAGCACAACCCAGCATAACTTAACACAACCCAGTACAACCCAGCATAACCTAACGCAGCCCAGCACAACCCAACACAACCCAATACAACTCAACACAATCCAATGCAACCAAACATAACCCAATGCAACCAAACAACCCAATACAACAAAACACAACCCAACACAGCTCAACACAACCCAACCCAACACACAAATCTGTGTACACCACACCTGCAGGCTGTGATTTCGTACCTGTGATTGCATCCTGTGTCCAAGCCCATGTAAGGCTCATGTGATCAATTCTTATTATATTTTATAGAGTGCCTTGACCAATCAGGCTTTCACACTGCTCTGTTTCTGTCCAGCTGCACGTGGAATCAGCAGCGTTCCTCTCTCTGTGTTGCCGTAGGAACCACAGTTTCCTCATGAAAGCGTCAGGAAGTGCCCCGGCGCCACGGGAAACCAACGAATGCGGCGTTCCGCCCGGTTAGAGTCATCACACCGAAACCTGTCCCGACCCCTGTCCTGCCCGGCCCAGACCCCGCCTGCCCAGACCCCGCCCTGTCCCGACCCCTGTCCTGCCCGGCCCAGACCCCGCCCTGTCCCGACCCCTGTCCTGCCCGGCCCAGACCCCGCCTGCCCAGACCCCGCCCTGTCCAGACCCCGCCTGTCCCGACCCCTGTCCCGCCCTGTCCCGACCCCGCCCTGTCCAGACCCCTTCCCCACAGCCCAGCACACTGGACTCTCCCCAACTGCTCATGCATGGAGTAGCAGCCAGGTCATTAAGAGCCTGCTCACATCGCCTCCCAGACCAGCCCAGACCAGCACACACTGTCTATACGAGGAGGTCACAACCAATCATTTCCTCTGCATCAGCTGGGTTTATAACACAACCAGACCCCCCCCCCCCCCACCCCCCCGGGGTGCTGCAAGGCCATAACCAGCCCAGGAACATTGAGTGGGTGTTCATTTATTATCAAACTTGCTGATGCAAAAAAAAAAAGAAATAAATAAATGGATTTGACCTCTCGGTCCTGAAGCCAGTGAGTGTGGGTTGAGGAGGCATATCCAGAGTCCACGGCATGTCCTGAAGAAGCCCGCAGCGTGGGTGGGGGCGATCTTAAGCTCAAAGGACTGTTTACTGCACGGAAAGAAATAGGGTTGGCTGACCCTGCCCCCCCCCCCCCCCCCTAAGAATAGATTAGTCCAACACTCATCTGGAACCCTCAGGAGTGGAGGTCAGATTAGGCCAAACCAATCTTGTGTGCATAAAAAGGGGGGGGGGGGGGGGGAGAAGGGAAGGGGGATAATTACAGGAATAATTTTCCCTTCAGAGAGGCCATTAGCATCTTGATAAATATCTTGATAATAATCAGAACAACTGGCTTCTCAGGTGAGTGACTTTCACCATTCACAGATTTCTTACGGTTTTTTCCGAAGAAAGCACCAGTCACATCTTCAGTGGTTTAGCATTTACTTTGTGATAAAACTTTGGAAAGAAAATAGACCAGTGAAATATGAACCATCTTCTCCAAGGACTGAAAAATGCACTGGGCACAGATTTTTATTTTTTGGGGGGGGGGGTGGGGTGGCAGGGGTGGGGGGAGGGGGTTGTGTTGACGTCGGTGTCTGTAATTTAGGAAAGAAGCCTTTCTGAGAGGGAGATGGGATTGTGCATGGTGTGTGTGTGTGTTTGCATACAGTACGGTAACTCTCCTGTGTAATGCGGTGTGTGTGTGTGTGTGTGTGTGTTTGCATACAGTACGGTAACTCTCCTGTGTAATGCGGTGTGTGTGTGTGTGTGTATGTGTGTGTGCGTACGGTACGCTAACTCTCCTGTGTAATGTGGTGTGTGTGTGTGTGTGTGTGTGTGTGTGTGCGTGCATACGGTACGCTAACTCTCCTGTGTAATGTGGTGTGTGTGTGTGCGTGTGTACGGCACGCTAACTCTCCCACATTCCCGTG
>NC_049211.1:2365237-2367737 GCF_013347855.1 Anguilla anguilla
AATGTGAGGATGTGGGGATGTGGGGCTGTGGGGCTGTGAGGGTGTGGGGATGTGGGGCTGTGAGGGTGTGAGGATGTGGGGATGTGAGGATATGAGGATGTGAGGATATGGGAATGTGAGGATGTGGGGATGTGGGGCTGTGAGGGTGTGGGGACGTGAGGATGTGGGGCTGTGAGGGTGTGGGGATGTGTGGATGTGAGGATATGGGAATGTGAGGATGTGGGGCTGTGAGGGTGTGGGGATGTGGGGATGTGGGGCTGTGAGGGTGTGGGGATGTGTGGATGTGGGGGTGTGAGGATGTGGGGATGTGAAGATGTGAGGATGTGGGGATGTGAGGGTGCAAGTATGTGTGGATGTGGGGATGTGAGGGTGTGAGGATGTGGGGATGTGAGGGTGTGAGGATGTGGGGATGTGTGGATGTGCGGATGTGGGGATGTGGGGCTGTGACAGTGTGGGGATGTGGGGCTGTGAGGGTGTGGGGATTTGAGGATGTGGGGATGTGAGGGTGTGAGGATGTGAGGATGTGGGGGTGTGGGGATGTGAGGATGTGGGGATGTGAGGATATGAGGATGTTAGGATATGGGGATGTGAGGCCTGTTCTCTGTGTGTATTTACCCAAGAACCCTGTGCCCCAGCGGCTTGTGACAGAGAGCAGGCAGTTTGGACTCCATTCAGTCGAACCCGCTGCAGCTGATGCCCATCAGTATCGCTCAAAGGGAAAGAGAAGCTCCCCCAGACCTCACCACAGGCCCGTTTACGAGCCTGCCTGCTGACTCCTCCCACACTCCGCTTCGGGAGTGCGTTTTACAAGCCCCGCGTTCCCCGGCCTCCCTCCCCGTCTGAGAGCTTAAGATCCTGCGAACGTTATTTCAGTCTTAACACGCCGCTTAAAACATTCTCAAACTGACGAGTCAGACGAGCAAAGTGGGCGCATCTCTCAAAACATCACATTAGAGTCGTTTAGCAGATGCTCTTACCCGCAGCGACTCACGACGCAGGAGCGCATAAGTGCCACTGGCACCCGAAAAAACTCCAACAGGGACGATGATAACGGCGCCATCACAATTAGAATTTTGTTTTCACTTCATTTTTTATTTAAAAAAAAAAAAAAAAAAGAATGCAGTCAAAAACACCTCAGGCAGCTCACAGGAAGAAAGAAAAAAAAGCTGGCAGTGTACCAGCGGGGGTTGCTGGGATACGACCTCCCTCTCTGGGGATTCCGGAACACAGGAAGTGCAGTGCAGTGATGTCACAATCAGGAATGAGCAATGGGCAAGGTGACCTGCGATGTCTCCCAGCTATTCCCGCGCGAAGGAACTTTCTCCTGAAGCCTGGAACTCAATCTACCCATGACTTTACACCACTGCGCATCAAATGTGCAAAAAAAAAAAAAGATTAATGTGAGTCAATCATCTGATGTCTTTGGTCAAAAATACGTACAAAATACTTTGGGAATTGTCAATGAGGCAACGCTTTTTAATTGTTTAGACTTTAGGGATCAGCTAGCATCCATTAATTGGCTTGTAATGCTTAATTAGATACCTGTTCCTGGTACCCTCCCACACACAGGAGGCCTGAGCCCAGAAACGTCTGTTTTCTCAGCTCACACACTCTGAAGAAAATTAAAATTTTCTTTTTTCTGAGTGCCATCCTATCACACAGCTCATTGATGCGTGACAGATTTACCCACGGGGAAAAAAGTGCAGTTATCTGTGCACACTAATTATTTCTATATTATGTTTTTTGATGCAAAAAGAACCGTACAATGGCAAATTAGTCTAGGATCAAAAAGGAAATGTTGATGTGTTCATTAAAAGGGTGATGTTTGAAAAAAGGTTCTAGCCAACGAATCTACTACTCCATCTCTCCCTTAGACCCACCCACCATCTCATACAACCACTGTATTCTGCTCAGACACACACACACACACACACACATGCATGCACTCACCTGCATGCACGCACACACACGCACGCACGCATGTACACACACAAACACGCACACACACGTGTACACACACACACATACACACACATGCATGCACTCACCTGCATGCACACACACACACACGCACGCATGTACACCCACATACACATACACATACACACTCACACACACACACACACACATAAACATAGACACACGCACACACACACACTCACACTCACACACACACACACAAACGCACTCTCACACACATACACACTCACACACACACACTCAGAAATGCATAGAGACACCAAAATGAAACGGGTGCCTTCAAAAGTGAGCTGAAACCTCTGGGAAAGAATGCTCTGACCGTTGCCTAGTGACCAAAGAGTTTTTATAGTTTTTTTTCTTGCCTTCACCTCTGACACAAACCTTCACAAGAGGGGGAAAAAAAGTAATGGAGAAAAGGACATAAAAAAGGAGGATGAGAGAGACGAAAAGGCCAAAAGAAAAAGAGAGAATTGAGTCATTCTTTTTTGTTTGCTCGGTTGAGGGAGAGGGGAGTGTGACT
>NC_049211.1:2372737-2378392 GCF_013347855.1 Anguilla anguilla
GGGAGAGATGGAGAGAGATAAAGAGGGAGAGAGAGGGAGGGATAGAGGAAGAGATAGGAAGAGAGAGTGAGAAAGAGTGTGAGGGAGAGAGAGATGGGGTGCGGGAGAGAAAGAGGGAGAGATGGAGAGTGATAAAGAGGGAGAGAGAGGGAGGGATAGAGGAAGAGATAGGAAGAGAGAGTGAGAAAGAGTGTGAGGGAGAGAGAGATGGGGGCAGGAGAGAAAGAGGGAGAGATGGAGAGCGATAAAGAGGGAGAGAGAGGGAGGGATAGAGGAAGAGATAGGAAGAGAGAGTGAGAAAGAGTGTGAGGGAGAGAGAGATGGGGTGAGACAGATAAAGAGGGAGAGAGAGAGGAAAGGAGAGAGAGTGAGAGAGTGTGAGAGAGAGAGATGGGGAGGGGGAGAGAGAAAGAAAGATAAATAGGGAGAGAGGAAGGGAGAGAGAGTGAGAGGGAGTGTGAGAGAGAGATGGGGAGGGGGAGAGAGAAAGAAAGATAAATAGGGAGAGAGGAAGGGAGAGAGAGTGAGAGGGAGTGTGAGGGAGAGAGAGAGATGGGGAAAGTGAGTGGGGGGCAGAGGTGCAGGATGGGTGTGGATGAGGGGGGTTGTGGGGGGGTCGGGGGGCCGAGGGGGTCGGGGGGGGATCGGGGGGGTCGAGCAGCAGCAGCTTCTGCACCCCACACACAGCCCAGGCTCCATTAGCCAGTGCAGGCGGCCACAGGCTCATTTGCTTGCATCAATAATACATTCATACGGATTTATCTAACTTGCAAATGAGCTGCTGCTGCTTTCGTGGTCCGGGGGCCAAGCGGGGGGGGGGGGGGGGGTAATGTGGGCGGGGGAATACTGAGCACAGAGCATTTGGCCTGGGTGTGGTCATAGGAACAGGGCAGGCTTAACCCCATCACACACTGGGGAGGGAGGAGCAGGGGGTGGGGGGGAGGGGGTGAGGAGCGGGGGGGTGGGGTGGATTCTCCAGGACTGGGCAGAATGCCCGAGCCAAGCTATTGGCTGATGAACGCCTGCTGGAGAGCATACTGTGCAGAAGATCTTCTGCTGTGGGGAACTTTGGTGTGAAGTACTTCCTGTTGAAATGGTGTGAAGCACTTCCTGTTGAAATGGTGTGAAGCACTTCCTGTTCAAATCACTGATTAGTTAATCAGTTAAATCAGGTGTTGTAGCACTGGGCAAAACCACAACCCTGCTCCCTTTTCAGTTATGTCTGAAGTCTGTTGTAAGTGCAGGGCTGCTGCTCAGCTCAGTCTGATAAAACTCAGACTCCCAGCATCCTCTGCCACGTGAGGAGAACTGACTGTAGTGGGCGATCCTACAGGGAGAAGCATGATTGGCTGTAGAATCGTCGGAGGGGGGGGGGAGGCGGCGAGGACTCCTTTTGCCAGATAGACACCTGCAACCCGTCTGCACCAGAGTACCGCACACCAGAGTACAGTCAGAGTCTCAGTTCAGCTGGTGTACCACAGAGTGAAGACTGCTCAGGTGTGACCTTGACCAAACGACAAGGTTAAAACCCAGCTGGTTCCTAACATTGGACCACACACGGGCGGGGCGGGGTGGGGCTGGGCGGGGCGGGGCAGGGCAAGGTGGGGTGGGGTGAGACGGGGCGGGGCAAGATGGGGTGGGGCAGAGTAGGGCAGGGCGGGGCGGATCATACACTGCTCCATTACCCAAGCTTGGGAATCCAAAACAAATGAAGCTCAAAAAATGCCTATTTTAAAAAGGCCTCCTGGTTCTGGAAGCTGGCGGGAGTAAACAGGGGTAATGACACAGAAAGCCCGGCCCACGCGACACTCTAACAGCGTGGAGTCAGATCTCAACGCTTCTGGATCCGCAGCCAATGGGACGCATGCTGGTGCACAGACACAACAACCACAGAGCCTCCAGGCACCCACCCACACAGCAGCGTGCACACACACACACACACACACACATACACACACACAGGCACACACACACAGACACACTCACACACACACACACTCACACACTCACACACACACACACACTCACACACTCACACACACACATACACCCACACACACACGCACACACACACAAACACACACACACATTACGCACACACACATACACACACACACACACACATTACGCACACACACACACACACACACACACATACTCACACACACAGACACACTCACACACACACACACATACACCCACACACACACGCACACACACACAAACACACACACATTACGCACACACACATACACACACACACACGCACACACAAATTACGCACACACACACACACACACACACACATTACACACACACCCACACACACATTACGCACGCACACACACACGCACATTACACACATACACACAAAAGTACTGTCTAATACAAGAACCGAAACACATTCAACCAAATGTACACCCTCCCACACATAACCTATCCACCCTGGCACCTGCTCAAATACAAATAATGGAAACAGCTGCCTACATGCCTCTATAAACACAAACACACACACATGCACACACACACATGCACACAGACACACACGCACACACACACGCGCACACACACATACACACAGACACACACACACGCACACACACACACACACACACGCACACACGCACGCAGACACACACACACACACGCACACACACGCACACACACACATACACACACACACACACACATGCACACAGACACACACACACATATGCACACAGACACACACACACAGACACAGACACACCCACACACACACACACACACACACACGCACACACACACACACACACACACATACACACAAACACACAGATACTACACACACACACACACACACAGACACACACACACACGCACACACACACAGATACTACACACACACACAGACACACACGCACACACACACGCGCACACACACATACACACAGACACACACACACGCACACACACACACACACACACGCACACACGCACGTAGACACACACACACACACGCACACACACGCACACACACACATACACACACACACACACACATGCACACAGACACACACACACACACATGCACACAGACACGCACACACACGCACACACATACACACGCACACACACACACACACAGAGATACTACACACACACACACACAGATACTACACACACACACACAGATACTACACACACACACACACACACACACACACACACACACGCACACACACACACAGATACTACACACACGCATACCCAGGATATAAATAGCTTGCAGGAGTAGCAGTGAGGTTATTATTATTGTGCACACGCCCTGCTAGCCTCTACAGCAGAAAGAGACAAATGATTTTGCTGCTGAAAGCATTAAAAAGCTATCTGTCACCTGCCAGCCTACGGAGTCTGGAGCCTGGGCTGAGAATCGGGCCTTAACCCCAAAACCCCCTCATCCTCTAACCCCCTCATCCCCTAACCCCCTAATCCCCTAACCCCCTAATCCCCTAACCCCCTAACCCCCTAACCCCCTAATCCCCTAACCCCCTAACCCCCTAACCCCCTCATCCCCTAACCCCCTCATCCCCTAACCCCCTAACCCCAAAACCCCCTAATCCCCTAACCCCCCAACGCCCCAACCTTAACCCACTAACCCCATCACCCCCTAACCATTTTCCCTTCACCCCCACCCCCTAACCCCCTAACCCCCTCATCCCCTAACCCCCTAACCCCCTAACCCCCTAACCCCCTCATCCCCTAACCCCCTAATCCCCTAACCCCCTAACCCCCTCACTCCCTAACCCCCTAACGCCCCAACCTTAACCCACTAACCCCATCACCCCCTAACCATTTACCCTTCACCCCCACCCCCTAACCCCCAAACCCTTTACCCCCTAACCCCCTCATCCCCTAACCCCCTAACCCCCTCATCCCCTAACCCCCTAACCCCCTCATCCCCTAACCCCCTAATCCCCTAACCCCCTAACCCCCCAACGCCCCAACCTTAACCCACTAACCCCATCACCCCCTAACCATTTACCCTTCACCCCCACCCCCTAACCCCCAAACCCTTTACCCCCTAACCCCCTCATCCCCTAACCCCCTAACCCCCTCATCCCCTAACCCCCTCATCCCCTAACCCCCTCATCCCCTAACCCCCTAACCCTTTACCCTTTTGAAATATGTCACGACAATAAAGCATTTGAACTGAAACTGAAATTGAAATTTAAACAGAGAGAGAGAAAGAGAGAGAGAGAGAGAGAGAGAGAGAGATTGCCATAAAACAGGCTGGTTAACTGACAGACTGCATTCACTGAAACATGGGAGGGAGAGAGAGAGGCCCACTTTCTCCTCACTAGCCCCAAGTGCCTCTTCATCACGGATAAATACATCCCATAATATTCAGCCCAGAACCAAATAAAATACAAATACGTCTGAGTGAAGAGGAAGCCGTTTGGGTGCCAACACAGCCCTGCTAACAATCATTTAAGAAGGGAAAACGGAGGCTAAACAGTCACTCACATTTACAAGCAATCTGCACTCCGCGCTAGTTCTGATACACGTTATTAACAAAACAAAGCCTGCTTCTCATATTCATGAAAGACGGAGGGGAAGCGAGGGAGAGAGAGAAGGAAGGAATTGACAGGGAAGAGAGGGATGCGAGAAGGAAAGAAGTGAGAGTGAAGAGAGAGGTTGAAGAGTGACAGAGAGGGGGAGAAGAGAGAGAGAGAAGGAAGGAATTGACAGGGAAGAGAGGGAGAGAGAGAAGGAAAGAAGTGAGAGTGAAGAGAGAGGGAGAAGAGTGACAGAGAGGGGGAGAAGAGAGAGAGAGAGAAGAGAGAGAGACAGAGAGAGAGTAAGAGAGAGAGACAGACAGAGTAAGAGAAGAGAGAGTGTGAGGAGAGAGAGAGTGAGAGAGAGAGACAGAGACAGAGAGAGAGAGAGAGGCAGAAAGGTGTGGTGAGGGTCCTGATTGGTACAGACGGGCGAGTACGGGAGCAGGCCGGGCCGCGGAACAAACACAGACGGGGGGTGGGGTGGTGGGGGGGGGGTGGGGGGGGGGGGCCCTCCTGCAATATTAACGCTCGGTGCGGGGGGGGTGGGGGGGTGAGTTAGCGGTATCGCTCCGCCACGCGCCTCCTGGCACAATCAGGGAGGAGCGTTCCCCGCTTCCCGCTCCAAAAATAAAACTGGCGCCAATAAAACCCGCGGGCCAGGGAGAGGCGCAAAGCCCGCGCCCGCGATGCTGCCCCGCCCGCCAGAACCGCCAAGCGCTTCAGGAGAGGGACCAGGGCCAGCTGAGCACAAGAGCCAGAACCCCCCCCACACCACCACACCCCCCAAAAAACCCTCCAATCCGCTGCCAGAAGCGTCCACACCCAACAGGCTGCAGAGAGAGAGCAGCGAGTGCCACCCCAGCAAAAGCCACAGTGCGTGGCGCCATTTTAATTGACTCATTAATGCAGCTAATTGATTTTTCTATTTAATTAGCTCATTAACAATAACATGGATTTTTTTCTTTTTTTCAGGGCCTTCCCTCCGTACTGCTGGTTTAGTTTTCCCCTCCCCTGCAGACCAGCAGCTTTTCGGACCCCCGTTTGCCCCTCCTGTTAATCCCCCTCTCAGTCCCAGCCTGTGAAAAGCACCCCTACGTCCTGCACTTTGAGGTGT
>NC_049211.1:2577377-2579877 GCF_013347855.1 Anguilla anguilla
CAACACGCCGCCTTTTGCAGCCAGCAACAAACAGGAGCAAGGGCTTCTGGGAAATGGCCTCCAACAGCCCAAACACAAATTAGACACGCAGAAGCTCAGACGCATCCGCTGCTGACTAAGCTTTAAAATAAAATAAAGAAAACGGATGGTTAGGTTTACCGTTTATTTTCATTTGCTGCTTAAATTTTATTTTAGTTTTTCTTCTCCACGGCCATGGAATTGTTGAATGCTGATTTTTATTTAATTTTTTTATTTTTTATTACTGTGTGCAGCTTTAATCCCACCCAATTACAAGCTCCAGTATGAGCCCCTTGACTGGCAATTAGATTGTTCTTCTTCTTCTTTTACTGGCTTTGATCTGGGGGGGGAGGGGGGGTCAAGGAGAAGTGAGGGAGACAGAAAAGAAAAGAAAATCAGAGGATGAGCAGAAGAGAGGATGAGAAAAGATTTGAGTAGGAGACAAAAAAAGTCTCCTTTTTATAAAAACCATCGTCCTGCTTCCTGTGTGCCGGCCAGGGGGAAGGGTCACAGCCAGCCAATCCGCTCAGATTGCTGTGCATCCGGAAAGAGATATTTTTTTTTGTTGATCCCCTTAATTGATCTTGGGGCCTTGCAGAACGTCTTTCTTTGACAGAGCCAATGAGAAGCATTCTAAAAGTCCTCACGCCCCCATAATCCACCGCTTCCACTGGTTTCGACTACTGAAGAGAACATCAAGCCGGAACAGCACACATCGAGGCTGACCTTGTTAACAGCGTGAAATCACTTAGTAAATATGGCGAGAGAGAGAGAGAGAGAGAGGGAGAGAGAGAGAGGGAGAAAATATATACATGTATCTGTGTGTGTTATGTATGAATACCATTTACATTTATTTTCCAGTCCTCTATTAGCCTTTGTTTACTACTTCAAAGTCGGCTGTTTTGTAGCTTAATGTTTATGTAAAGCTTTGGTGAGAGAGAGAGCGTGAGGGAGAAAGAGAGAGAGAGTGAGAGAGGGAAAGAGCGAAAGAAAGAGAGGGGGGCAGAGAGAGAGAGAGGGGCGTGGGAAGGGTTGCATGTCAGAGTTAAACTGGATGATCTGAGAGGAATCAGCAGCGTTTGATCACAGTGGATCTCCAGCATAAATGAATAAATCAATTTAAAGTAAATAAATAAATAAATGAATAGCGGAGCAGTGCTGGGCTGGCTGTGGTCTTCGTCTGTCTCAGCCGTTAAACCCGCCAAAGTGATCCGCGTGAGCAAGGCTCATCCTCGCACAGGACAGGTTACAGAACCTGCCACCACCACTAGGGGCACTGTGCAGCTCATCCTCACTCAGGACAGGTTACCCTGCCACCACCACCAGGGGCACTGTGCAGCTCATCCGCACCCAGGACAGGTTACAGAACCTGCCACCACCACTAGGGGCACCGCGCAGCTCATCCTCACCCAGGACAGGTTACAGAACCTGCCATCACCACTAGGGGCACTGTGCAGCTCATCCTCACCCAGGACAGGTTACAGAACCTGCCACCACCACTAGGGGCACTGTACAGCTCATCCTCTCTGAAACAGGTTACAGAACCTGCCACCACCACTAGGGGCACCATACAGCTCATCCTCGCTCAGGACAGGTTACAGAACCTGCCACCACCACTAGGGGCACTGTGCAGCTCATCCTCGCTCAGGACAGGTTACAGAACCTGCCATCACCACTAGGGGCACTGTGCAGCTCATCCTCGCACAGGACAGGTTACAGAACCTGCCACCACCACTAGGGGCACTGTACAGCTCATCCTCTCTGAAACAGGTTACAGAACCTGCCACCACCACTAGGGGCACCATACAGCTCATCCTCTCTGAAACAGGTTACAGAACCTGCCACCACCACTAGGGGCACTGTGCAGCTCATCCTCACTGAAACAGGTTACAGAACCTGCCACCACCACTAGGGGCACTGTGCAGTGGGTGAGGGGGTGTGGGGTTAACATCATCCAAGTGTTGATTGACAGGGGCCCTGAAAAAAAAAAACTGCTGTAATTAAGCCAGGATGGGGAGGCCTGGGGTGGTACGCCAGATCTTTTCATGGGGGGCAAAAAAAAATCCCTGGCAGAGCCCCACAATCAACACCACCACCAAACCCGTTTTAGGAAGGAAACCCAACTGCATCCCGGCGTGGAACGGCACTCACGGTGGGATTAACTGGGCGCAATCGGCTCCAGGAGCGGAAATCATACCCCCCCCGCCCCCCCACCCCCCGCATCAGGGTTCGAGCGCCCGCAAAACGCATGGTTATTAGCGGAGGCTACGCTTGGCAATCGGCTTAATGGGGGGGGGGGACAGGGTGGGGGGAGAAAGAGACAAACACATCCCACACAATAGCGGACGTTCGCACGAGAACTCAATTCAGCTTCGCCGCTATTAATCCCTTATTTTGTAACTGACAAAAAAAATATGATGCGGTGGGCAAATCTTTAAACAGGCAGCTCCAGAGAACCACAGGCCCGCAACGCGCACTTACA
>NC_049211.1:2582377-2612377 GCF_013347855.1 Anguilla anguilla
CACAGAGAGGTAAAGCAGACCCGCCTTTCACCCAGAAACCGCTCCGAACACTACCTGCGCTACCCCCCAATACGGTGTCGCTGATGACATCACATCAGGCTTAACGGAAAGGGATAAGCCTGATTACACAGCAGATGTTTTTACAGGACCAACTAAGTACCCTCATCAAAGTGTACAACAGCCACACCAGACCTGGGATTTGAACCTGCAACCTCTGTGATTTAAGCGTATGGTCAGTTCCTTAGCCACTACATTACACTGCCAGCCCCTGCCCATGTGGAGCTCTTATTGCATGGGTAAGGTAGTCTCAAAGCTTTCACCTGTTTGAGTGCTTCAGGTGTACTGCATGAACACAAACTCAGACACAGAAATTCTGGACAAATATAAGCAGAGCCGGTTGTGGTAAACTTCCATCAAAACAAAAGTTGGTTTAAGTGTTAACTTGTCCTTTGCTGTGAAATGTATTCTTCATATAATACTGTCTTTATGCCTATACAGGCTGGTCATCTGAAGTGGTTCAATCAATAAATCAATCAACGTTAGCCACAAAGCATTCACCAAATGGGAAAGAACTAGGCACAGCCTGATGGTCCCCAACACCAAAATTCAAACGGGAATACATGGAAAAAGACCAGTTCCCACTCCCACCCCCACCCCCCCACAGATGAGGCGAAACACTCCCAGGATAGAGAGGACAGGACGCTGTTTCTGAACCACTGTGGTCAGCTAAACCTGAAACTGGAGCCACCTCTAACAGAGAAAACCACTGGGACTCTCCCCCCTTCCCTCCCCTACCCCCTACCCCCCTTCTCCTCCACTCCCCTGTCCCCTCCACTCCCCCCCCCACCCCCTCCTCCACTCCCCTGTCCCCTCACCCGCCTCCCCCCCCACTTTCCCAACATTCTCATGTTCCACCACAACAGCACAGATAAAATCACTTCTGCAAGCTACTGCACTTTTTTGTTATTTTTATTTTGACTCACACTAAAAATTCACAGTAGGCTAACCCACCAACCCCCCTTCCCCTCCGCCCCCCCCCCCCCCCCCACACACACACACACTGTATAATGTGTGAGTAAAATATTTAAAATGAGATTATGCCCGTGTGCAGTTCCTGTCTGAATCCAAAGAGGTGAATGCCTATTACTGGACAGATTTTCTTTATGACTTTTTCATGAGGGGTTTTAAAGCAGAATGGCGGCTGGGGGGAGCTGGGGGGGCGGGGGGGGGGGGGGAGGTAGGACCGCGAGAAGCAAGTGCGTTAGAAAAAGCCCAGCGTCCATGGTTACACCCCCCTGGTAAACAATTCATGGGGAAGTTTGAGGGGTTTTTTTTATCAGTTCGATTTTATTTTTTTTTCCGTACGTATTTTATTTAGTAGAAAAGAACAAACGGCACATGCAGACCCAGTGGAGACGCTCTCTTTCTCTGCTTTTCTAGGCTTCCTGCTTTCATCATTCCTACAGCCCGACACAACCTCCACCTGGACCACCAGGTGAGTCCTGCTTGTACTTCCTGTACTGTACCTTCCCCACTGTAGAGCTGAACCAGGCTGGCTCATTGTAGCCCTTTCCCACTGTAGAGCTGGAAACCAGACTGGCTCATTATAGCCCTTCCCCACTGTAGAGCTGAACCAGGCTGGCTCATTGTAGCCCTTTCCCACTGTAGAGCTGGAACCAGGCTGGCTCATTATAGCCCTTTCCCACTGTAGAGCTGGAACCAGGCTGGCTCATTATAGCCTTTTCCCACTGTAGAGCTGAACCAGGCTGGCTCATTATAGCCCTTTCCCACTGTAGAGCTGAACCAGGCTGGCTCATTATAGCCCTTTCCCACTGTAGAGCTGAACCAGGCTGGCTCATTATAGCCCTTTCCCACTGTAGAGCTGGAACCAGGCTGGCTCATTATAGCCCTTTCCCACTGTCGAGCTGGAACCAGGCTGGCTCATTATAGCCCTTTCCCACTGTAGAGCTGGAACCAGGCTGGCTCATTATAGCCCTTTCCCACTGTAGAGCTGAACCAGGCTGGCTCATTATAGCCCTTTCCCACTGTAGAGCTGGAACCAGGCTGGCTCATTATAGCCCTTTCCCACTGTAGAGCTGGAACCAGGCTGGCTCATTATAGCCCTTTCCCACTGTAGAGCTGGAACCAGGCTGGCTCATTATAGCCCTTTCCCACTGTAGAGCTGAAAGTGTAAAATATCTCTAAATAACAGAACAGCTACCTGATGCAGCTGTAGACCTTGCAAGCAGGCCACACTAAAAATGAATGATTGCTCCACTGATCTAATTGTTATCCACACATTGTAATGCTGACAGTGGGGAGCCCTGCTTTGTAATTGTACCTGGAAATGTTCCCCTGATTGCTGTACAAATGCTGTGTGGGGGGGCGGTTGGTGTGCGAGGGGGGGGCAGGGTTGGGCGATGGGGGGTGACGTGGAGGAAGGGGGGGGCAGGGTTGGGTGGTGGGGGTGATGTGGGGGAAGTGGTGGGGCTAAGGTTGGGTGGTGGGGGGTGATGTGCGGCGCGGGGGGGGGGGTGCATCACAGGAGCAGCAGGACAGAGGTCCAGGGTGGTATGTGCGCTCCAGTGCGTAATGAGAATACAGACTGATAAAAATTTATCACGCGCATCAGAGGACGCAGCCAGGCATGAAAAACACAAGTTAAAACAAAAAAGGGGGGAGGAATGGAGCGTGTACAGAAAAGCAGAGTGAGTGAGGGGTGGGGGGGCGCATGTAATCCTGGGGGGTGGGGGTTTTTTGTGGGGGGGGGGGGGGGGGGTGATGGGCCTCGCACCTGGAGTACAGCAGCAGCTCAATATGTCAAAACCTCCTCCTCTTGAGTGAAGTTCATCTCCGCTGCATCCGAACATGAGCATATGGCTCGCTTCCCCTCTCCCTCTCTCGCCCCCTCCCTCCCTCCTTTCATCCATCTATACGTCTCTCTCCCTCCCTCCCTCGCTCCCTCCCTCCCTCCTTTCATCCATCTATACGTCTCTCTCCCTCCCTCGCTCCCTCCCTCCCTCAGATCGGATGTCCCAGGCCTATTCCCGTATGTTTGCTGGGGTTCCACACAGACGTTCGGATACTGAATCATTACCATGACAACAATGAGCCTCTCTCTCTCTCTCTCTCTCTCTCTCTCTCTCTCTGTCTCTCTCTCTCCCCCTCCCTCTCTCTCTCTGTCTCTCTCTCTCTCTCTTTCTCTCTTTCTCTCTTTCTCTCACTCTCTCTCTCTCTCTCTCCGAACCTGGAACTGCGCCCCACTGTTCTGTGGGCCCCTGGTCCCCACGGCCCTCCAGGATCTCCCTCAGTTCGCACAGCCCACAAATATGAATATCACATATCTCAATAAGACAGATGAAACGGGAGTACAAATGGCTGCACACTCTCTCAGATATACAGTATGTGTGTGTGTGTGTGTGTGTGTCTGAGTGTGTGTGTGCCCGTTGTTTTGTGTGTGTGTGCATTTATGTTTGCATGTGTGTGTTTTTGTGCATTCGTGTTTGTGTGAGTGTGTACGTGTATGTACGTGTGTATATATAAGTGTGTGTTTGTGTGTGTGTGTATACATGTGTGTTTGTATGCATGCGTAAGTATGTGCGTGTGCATGAGACTGTACATGCCTTCATAACGAACCAATCGCAATTTAGACAGCACAGGTCAGAGGTCAGAGGTCAGAGCTGTATCTAAAAGGCGCTCATCCATTTTGTATTCGCAATTTTCATGATTCCCCTTGAACACCACCCGCGGGGAGATGCATTTCTCTAAAATGAATGGTCACCTTGTCAATACAACACATCGCAACCCCCCCCCCTTTTGTTATTGAATTAGGCGTTTGTTTAATTGGAGTTAACGAGTTTAAACGGTGAGAAGCGATTCGGCAGCAGAACTGTTGGCAGGTGCGATCTCAGCCGGTGCCAGGGTGAAGTCTGCCAGCACTGGAGACAACACGGCACCCAGATTTACACCAGCGCCACCTAGAGCCCGGGAGGTCCCGGGAGAACTTACAGATGAGGAGACGTCGGGGTGTTTGGGGGGGGGGGGGGGGTGCTAACGCTGCTAACGCAGTTCTGCTGTGCAGCCCCAAAACCAGCCGCGATGCTACAGAGGGACACACATGAGCTTCCAGACACGGATCTGTCCTTCACACCCTCCCTCCCTCCCTCCCTCTCTCTCACTCCTCCACAATCATCCCTGAGAACAACAACCAAAGCAGGGAGAGATTTTCACCTTTTCCTCTGTCGACCTTTGACCCTTGATGTCACTCTGTTGGGTTTTCCCCTCAAAGAAATCCTGGCCCTCCACACCCTGGACAGGCTGAAAATAACAGTGGTGCGTCCCACTGCACATTTCTCCCCCTGCAGGCAAAGAAAGGAACTGCAGCGTTGCTGAGGAAAGCAGTTTTAACTCTGTTTTCCACCCCCGTAACCTTAATAAAAAAAAACACACTAACAGAAACAATAATGCACCCAAATACTGCTGCCTTCCTCTCTGCAGGGAAACAGGGGTCATAAATATCACCATCGCTCCGCCTGCGCTTGACTTGTACATTCCATCATCTGAGAGGAAAAGAGGAAGCTTTTACTCCACAGAAACTCCCCCCCTCCCCCGTCCAACGACTATGGAAGTTGCAGATGAGCACACGGAAAAAAGAAAAAGAAAACATAGAGCGAGAGAGAGGCAGAGAGAGAAAGTGCAAAACAAAGAAAAACAGAGAGAGAAAGGGAGACAGAGAGTGTGTGTGTCAGAGAGAGAGAGAGAGAGAAAGAGAGGTAAGCTCTCCAAGGTGACAGAGTTAATTGAATGAACGGGGGGGATATTAATGTGAAATTATGTACGCCTCTTCAGTTACGCGGACGCCGCGGCGCACTTGGCGGTCAGGGGAGGCCAGGGTCCGACGGCGGGATTCCGCTAACGCTAACGCTGAACTCGGTGGAACCTCCCGCCTGGCCCGCAGATCGGCACGGGAAGCCGGAGGTGACAGGGGCCCCGTCTCCCCCCCCCCCCCCCCCCGAGTGCTAACGAGACGCAACGTTCGCCCGCTCAGAAGGGCTGAACAATCACGCCTCCTCGCTTTATTTTTATTTATTTTTTTTCTTTTCCCTTTCATTGTTTTTTTTTTTCTCTCGCCAGATTGATATCTCACAAGCAGCAACCTTTATTTTAACAAGATTAAGAGGGCGATACAATCTATGTGATTATACCTTTAAAGAAGGAGGCGGAAAAAAAATCAATAATGAATTTACGGCGCCATTTTTTCTTTCTTTTTTTTTATCATAATGTGCGCAACGTTTTGGGACTTAAATAAAACATAGCGTAATGAAAACGGTGTGGTGGGCATTACAGGAAGCTAAACGCTCCATCAAACGGGCGGTTCTGATTGTTTTAAGACCCGCGATCAGTCACCGGGGGGTTCTGGGTCCGGGCCAGGTTCAGCCGTGACTAATCCTGCGCGTGGGTGCGCTGGCGGGCGGGCGCCTGTTTTAAATGGCCGGGCTAAGTGAAACGCATTTGGGTAACACGGCGGGCGCTACATCAAACAGATCGCCCGACACAAATTCAGATGTTTTATATCGAGCCCCAAAAAAATATCAGCGCTGTTATTGAAGAGCCGCGGGGTCACGGCGGCAAAGCAATCAATCCAGTTTTAATTAAGACGTATCAGGCAGGCAGATCAAAGTCTTAATGAATTCGGTACAAAAATAACCATGGGGCATTTCCTTTCCACCCCCCCCCCCAAACCCCCACACCCCACACCCCTCCGTCTGCTTCTCCTCTTTTTGCTCCTTTTGGTTCCCCCCCCCCCCCCCCTCGCTCCGCTGGGTTTTAGTTTCTTTTCCTCTTTTTTTTTGCACCAATTTCACGCTTTTTAAAGGGAAGCGGAGCGACAGATGAGCACTTGAAGGGAAGAGTGGGTGTGGCTCCCCGGGCGCGGGCGGGCCTGGCGTCTGGCTGCTTAAGGAGGGGGGGGGGGCACTGGTGTCTTTAGGAGCCCAGCACCGGGGCAGACTGAGCCCGGGGTCCGCCCGAGTCAGCACCGCTAACTAACACCGCGTTAATCAGGAGGAAGCTGGTCGGGCCATCGCCACGGAAACACGTGTTCAGTATAAATGACTAATTGCGGCTGGCGAGCGCACGGGCGATGCCCAACCCGCCGGGGGGGGGGGGGGAAATGCTCAAGCCCGTTCCAGCAGCAGCAATGACCTGTGCAATGCACACCTGCTTTACTCCGCGTCGTGCCCAAATTCGCTCAGAGAGCAGCCTGTGCAGGAGAGCCGGGCTGTGTACCTGGAGAGGCACTGCTCCCTCTCAGTAACCGTGCTGTTCGAGAGCGGCTGACTTTAAATGTACTGAGATTCCTCTGTCCTCCCTCCTCGTCTCTCAGGGGGGGGGGTGGTTGGGGGGGGGGTTTGGTGCTTCAGACGGAATGGGAGCAGGCGTCAGCGAGGCGGGGCCGAGCAGGACGAGCGGAGTTTGGGCTCACATTCATCATCCGGCGCTGGAGGTCACACGCAGTTAGTGGGTCAGCCTCCCAGGCCCAGGACCGCACCTCCCCAAGGCCCGAGTGCGTAACGCACCGAGAGCACAACACACTCAGGGCGTCCAACTGCATAACACACCGAGAGCGTCTGACTGCGTAACACACCGAGAGCGTCTGACTGCACAACACACTGAGAGCGTCCAAGAGCATGTTACTGCATCAAACACCGACAGCGTCCAACTGAGTAACACACCAAGAGCACCCAACTGCATAACACACTGAAACCATCCAACAGTGAGCAACAGAGGAGATGCTGCAGGCCCAACTATGTAACCCTTAAAAGCCCCACCCCCTCCTCCTTTCCCTCAAAGTTCAGCCCCGCCCCTCTCCTCCTGTCCCTCTAGTCTAACCCCGCCCCTCTCCTCCTGTCCCTCAGGTCTAGCCCCGCCCCTCTCCTCCTGTCCCTCAGGTCTAGCCCCGCCCCTCTCCTCCTGTCCCTCAGGTCTAGCCCCGCCCCTCTCCTCCTGTCCCTCAGGTCTAGCCCCGCCCCTCTCCTCCTGTCCCTCAGGTCTAGCCCCGCCCCTCTCCACGCACAGCGCTTTGATCAGAAGCAGCAGGGTAATTACCGGCAGCCCAGCCGTAACCACGGCAGCACCCAGAGACGCCCCGACGGAGGGCAACAGCAGGAGCCGCGGTGCCCCCCCCCCATCGCCCCCCACCCCCCCATCATCTCACCCCCGAAACCACGCACCTCCTGAACAGACACAGACCCCCTGCTTCCATAAGGGCCCTCTCCTCTCTAATTAAAGAGGGGCCCACACCAGCGCCCCAGTCGCATCGGGGGGGCGGGGATGGGGGGGGGGGGGGGGGGCAGCTCAACCTTCAGCGTGTGTCAGCTTTTCATTTCTCGCTCTAATTTGGACGGCGTCTGGAGAGAGAGGCAGCCGCTCTGAGCCCCGCAGCCGCAGGTGGGGGGGGGGGGGGGGGGGGCGGGGGGGGTGGGTTTAGAGTGTGGGGGGTGGGGGGGCGGTTACGCACGTGTGCTGCAAACAAAAGGCTGGCGGAGGCTATGTGATGGGTTTGGGTTCTCCATGACCTCTCCTGCACCTGGACCCACCCACCGCCCCAACCACCACCTCCCCTCACCCTAACCCTAAACTCAGGGACAGTATTACTCAAAGACAGGAGATTCGGAGGTCACAGCACTGTAACATGGGGAGGGGCCGGCCCTGAGAAGCTCCTCCCCCTCAGGAGCCAATCAGAGTTTTCAATAAGACTCAATGTCAGAGGAGCAAAAAAAAAATAATAATAAACTAAAAAGAGAGAATAACACCCTCCTGGTGGTTACCTGCATTCCAGGGCCAGAAAACAGCCACGCAAAAAATACAAACTTTTTTTTCTGCACTTTTTTCTGAAGCTTGATGTCAGTGTTGAGAAGTCAAGCTCAGGATCCCAGCTACTGACTGTCTCAGATGGTGAAGATTCTCCCCACAAACTCTCTGCTGCCTGATGCAACCCACACCCGTATCAATCACAGCATGACTAACCCCACCACTGATGTCCACCCAAACCTTCCTGCCCTTCACCAAATGTATGCTGGGATAGGCTCCAGCTGCCTGTCTGCTCCCCCCCCCCCCCCCACCCCCACCCCCCCCCAAAACATGAGCAGGTATAAGCGGTGTAGAAAACAGATGGATGGATGTCCCTCCACACTCCCCCGCCCCCACACCCCCACACCCCTGACAGCAGACGGACAGGTAGACAAACAGCCATTCATCGCTCATGGTGACAGAGCGACATTTCCATGGCAACCACAGGGCAGTTCAGTCTCAGGCAGCCGCGGACTCTCAATGTGGGATTCTCCGGCCTGTCAGTCTGCAACTGCGCCTCATTACGAAACCAAACCGTGCTCGAGCAGTTCGGCTGAGCCTCTATTCCAGTTACTCCAAGTCATGGAATTCGTAATTATTATCCTAATCGTTTAATAATATGAATAATTGCAACAACAAAAAAAACCCTCAACCTCAAGTTTTTAGCTGGGTCTGCACTATTCCTGATGAATTAAATATGGACGCTAGGAGCAACGATGGTCGCTGTTTCTGAAATGCAAAAGCTCATAATTATTCTTTTGAAGCGGGATTTTACCTGGAAGTTGTGATTTTACCTGGAAGTTAAGGATTTTGTCTCCAGGTTACGCTGCTTATTACGCACGCGATTCCTCTCTGTACGATTCTATCCATCCGCCCCCCAAATATCCAATCACACGCCTTCATTCTGAAGAGATTTTTGGTTGCCAAGGCTACTAGAGTGATGTCTCACGCTCTGTTTACACCTTAGCCAGGTGGCACACTGAGCAGGCCAACAAAACAAAACAAAACAAAACGAAACACAAACGAAACACGGCGCCCAGGTGCGCTTCTCAGAGACGCCGATGTGCACCTGAGCGGAGAGTTCCGCTCGTTCACCTGCGCGTTTCTGAAAGTCATCGTACGGCGACCCTGCCGCGCGACTCGGGCTGTGGGTGAGCGCAGAGAAACGCGAGATCGATGCGCGGCGGCTGGGGAGATGAGATTAATGTGGCACAAATTGATTATTCTATTTCACTTTCAGCCCGATTTGAGATGTTCCTGCGGCGTGCCCTTTGTGCGCATGCAGCCAGGAGCAGGATCAGGAGCAGGAGAGGAGCAGGAGCAGGAGCAGGAGCAGGAGCAGGAGCAGGAGAGGAGCAGGAGCAGGAGAGGAGCAGGAGCAGGAGCAGGAGAGGAGCAGGAGCAGGAGCAGGAGCCGGCTCAGCGTGTTCAGCTCCACGCTCCCAACACAGCACACTGACCCTGAGTGTGCTTCCACACACACCTGAGCACACACACACCACACACCTACACACACACCTACCTACTGTACGCACACGCCTACAAATACACACACACACACATACACAGAATACATACACACTCTCACACACAGACATGCACACGCCTGCAAACACACACACAGACATGCACACGCCTGCAAACACACACATCCACACGCACTCACATAAACAGACACATACTGTACACTCTCTTACACACACACCTACACACGGACACACACACCTACCTACACACACACACACACACACACACACACCTACCTATACACACACACGCCTACAAATACATCCGGGGCGGGGCGACATAGCTCAGGAGGTAAGACCGATTGTCTGGCAGTCGGAGGGTTGCCGGTTCAAACCCCGCCCTGGGCGTGTCGAAGTGTCCTTGAGCAAGACACCTAACCCCTAACCGCTCTGGCGAATGAGAGGCTTCGGATAAAAGCGCTATATAAATGCAGTCCATTTACCATTTACATCCACACACACACACGCCTACACACACACGCCTACATACACACACCCACATACACACACCCACACACACATGCCTACACACACACACACACACACACACACGGGTACTGCATCAGACACTGGCACACAGGGACAGAGCAGCAGGTCCAAGGGCCCGTAAATCCCTCAGTCACACTCTTCAGAAAGTAAACATCGCCAAGCCCGTTATAAACATAGCACAGCACCGCAAATTACAACACAATAACATCTTTATATACCATCCTTAGGCATTTGTGCTGGAATTTTGGTATTATTTTTTATATTATGTTTCAGAGCGTATTTTCGATTAGCCCAGACATTTGTGTGTGTGTGTGTGTGTGTGTGTGTGTGCGTGTGCGTGTGTGGTGGATGATATCGTGAATATATACAAAAGTTTCAGGCGAACTTCTGCGGGCGATAGTATAAATAGCGGTGTTAGGAGGGTTTTAAGACCGTGTGCATAGCGATGTTAGGCCACCAGAGTCTGCGCACATGAAGGCAGCTCTTTTACAGTGTCTATTCATAATGAGAAACATAAAAATCGGGTTTTATTTTGCGCCAGTAGCCGACGTCTTTGCATTTTAACGCGTCAGTCTCGGGCTGCACGGGCTCGAAAATAGTTGCAACTAAAAATAAGATTAAATGTAAATTTTTCCTGAAGGATAATCGCGTAATGCGAACACCCGCAACCTCTGGAGGCAGAAACGTCAGACAATCCGCCCTGGAGTTACGCAAAGTGTATTTCAGCTTTAGTGCACAATAATAGAACTCATCCGCGAAAACGGAAACACTATTAAAACACACCAGAACGTGAACGATCCCTTCGAGCGATGCGATACCCATCTGAAGTGTGAGAAAAACGTCAGCACGGGCCTACACATCAGAATCACATCAGGCCACTAACGCCAGTCATAATACACACATTTTGTGCAAAAGAGTATGGTGTTGACAACACTCTTTTTTTGTTCTCTGAAATAAATATTCACGTTAATTATGAGAATGTACCGTCTTGTTTATCGGGTAGCTAGGAGCTGTCAGAACCGTGATAATCAATCAATCAAATTTTATGTGTATAGCGTCTTTCACAGCAATCGTCACAATACGCTTCCCAGACAACCCTGGCCCAAACCCGCACAGGAGCAAGCCTTTCTCCTGCGCGCTGAGAGTCGATATCAGTGACCCCAATGCTTCTGACAGAAGGCGACTGTAAGGTGATTGGGCTGAGGAAGTGTGTGATGTCCAGCAAGGTGGAAGTTTCCGGGATCAAATAAAATTTTGCTTATTTTTGGGGGGGGGGGGGGGGTAGGGAGGGGGGGGGGAGGGGGCATAATGAAATGCAACCGCACATTTTGAAGGACGCTGGGTCGGCACGGCAACGTGGTCAGACATGGTTGAGCGGGGGCCGAGGGGGAAGCGGACAGACGGCGTGTTTTCACGGCTGGGGGGCTCCGAAGCTTAGCTGCATTAGCCTGCGGGGGACGGGGGGGGGCGGGGGGGGGGGGGTAAGAGGGCTTTTATCAGGAGACGCTGTGCTAACCACCGCAGCCGAGCGGAACACAGAGATGACACACAGGACCGTCCCCGTGCTCACGAAATCAATCGGGCGGGTTTCGGGAGTTTGAGGGTGAAGTAATGAATCGCTTAAAAATCATCTGTGCCTGACTGAATCCTACCTGCTCACAGAGCTGGGGGGTGGGGTGGGGTGGGGGGGTGGGGGGGTGGGGGGGTGGGGGGGGTGGGGGGGTGGCGGGGAGGGGGGGGGGGGGGGTACACATTGACACGCAGTCCATTAGAAAAGGTATATTAATCCTAGCGTGTCTGGAAAGCTCTCTTTAAGTGGAGGAAGTCCTGTGTGACTTGCTGATATTTCCAAGCGCATCCTTTTCATTTCTGATGAAACAGGCTTCTATTGCCGCTCATTGATTCGGTCTGAAAGTTACCGCTCCCCTCCGACTCCCCCTGCACGGCGAGCGGGTTTAATTATCACCGCCTGGCTGACAGGAGCGGACAGGTACAGGTACAGGTACAGATACAGGTACAGGTACAGGTACAGGTACAGGTACAGATACAGGTACGGGTACAGCTAAAGGTACGTTGTACAGGTACAGGTACAGGTACGGGTAGAGGTACAGGTACGGGTACAGGTAAAGGTACGTTGTACAGGTACAGGTACAGGTACAGGTACAGGTACAGGTACGGGTACAGGTACAGATACAGGTACAGGTACAGATACACGTACGGGTACAGATACGCCAAGGGGCGATATAGCTCAGGAGGTAAGACCGATTGTCTGGCAGTCGGAGGGTTGCCGGTTCAAACCCCGCCCTGGACATGTCGAAGTGTCCTTGAGCAAGACACCTAACCCCTAACCTCTAACTGCTCTGGCGAATGAGAGGCATCAATTGTAAAGCGCTTTGGATAAAAGCGCTATATAAATGCAGTCCATTTACCATTTACCAGATACAGATACAGGTACAGGTACAGGTACAGATACAGGTACGGGTAAAGGTACAGGTGAAGGTACAGATACAGGTACAGGTACAGATACAGGTACGGGTAAAGGTACAGGTGAAGGTACAGATACAGGTACAGGTACAGATACAGGTACGGGTAAAGGTACAGGTGAAGGTACAGATACAGGTACAGGTACAGGTACAGGTACAGGTGAAGGTACAGGTACGGCTCGGCAGCCGAGACTTCCGTGGCTAACCTGTGAGACGGCTTTCTGCAGCACGAACGTGACTGTAATTCAGCGGCTTCTAATCAAGCGACGAAACGCAACACCGGGGGGGGGGGGGGGCGAAAGGAAACAAGTCGACAGGTACGAGACGTGGCGGTTTGGGGGGGGGGGGGGGGCGATGTTCGGCGGGCGTCGCCGCGGGACCGTTCGCTCCCCGCCTGCGCGTGAATCCGTGATGGAACATGACCTACGCGGCGCGGGACAGAGAGGGCTCCGGCAGCCGCCGGATCTCACAGGAACGAGCTTAATTACAAACGACACGACGCCCGGCAGCGCTAGAATTACAAACGACTCCGTTCCCCGCGGACCTGGACTGGGAAAAGACACAAATCCCCCGGGGGGGGGGGGGGAACTCTTCAGTGAGAGTCTCTGTGAGTGGGAAAATGAGAATATTACATCTGACAAGCTTTCTATTGTTCTGAAGTGGGGAAAAGAGCTTTATTTTTTTTAAAACATCATAAATACCATTAAGCCTAGTCTCAATGGAGCAGGAAGAGTTGTGTCCTGTTGTACTGTAGCCGAACTTGGACCCTGCAGTCTCTTACAACTGAAACCCAACCGGTCTCTTATAACTGAACCGGACCGGTCTCTTATAACTGAACCGGACCACGTAATAAAGAGGATGACTGAACTATGTTACATTAAAAACAATATTTGTTTGGTCACCATTTCTAATACAATAAAAACAATTAAAATAACAAATTAACACAAATCTAATTGTTCTGGTAAAAGCTAGCATGTACACAGCGCCACGCCCCTGACCAGCGTCATCAACGCTCCTCCCGACTCCACCCAACATCCTGCTTCTGTTCTCCAAGGCCACGCCCGGTCCCCTTTTCTCACAAGTAAATTTGGAGGGACGCGCCCCCCCCCTCCCCCCCATCCCGAAAAGGCGGAGGAGAGCAGGCGACCCCCGTCCGCCAGAGTCGCCCCGCCGCAGAAATAAAGGAGGTTTTAAAAGGCGCTGGGTGCGCACCAGCTTGCCCTGCCCATAAAAGACAGATCGGCTCTCCTACGCGGGACATTATTTTTAATACACCCTCAAGTTCAGCCACGGACCGAACGGAGCATGTCCTATCAGAGAGAGAGAGGGGGGGGGGGGGGTGGGGAGCGGGGTGGGGAGGGGGAGAGAGAGAGGGAGAGGGAGACAGAGACAGAGGGAGGGAGATGGTCACACACACACAGGAATACTCACACACACACACACACACACACACACACACAGGAATATTAACACATACACTCTCTCTCTCTCACTCACAGACACATGCCATGCACGCATACTCTCACACACACACACACACACACACACACACACACAGGAACACAGGTACATATACACACACACACACACACACACACACACACAGGAACACAGGTACACACACACACCCCGCCAGCTCTGGTCACGCACTACAGATGCCGGTGACAGCGTTGCCAGGCGCATCCTCCCTCGTCTGGCCCGTTGCCGTGGAGAGGGCAGGGCTGACCCAGCGCATCCTCGTCCAGGTGACTGAGCACCAAACGGCCACGCCGCTCCGACGACCACGCCCGGCCCTGCCAGCTGGAGGCCCGCAGCACACACGGCCCGACCCCTGACCTCTGACCCCTGACCCCTGGCACACACAAACGGGGCTGGCAGGCCCGGCACGTCGCCGCGTCACACACCTGCTGTCACATCACTCAGGCCTGCAGGTGTCCCTTACACAGGACAGCAGGGCCCAGCCTCCGAGATGGATGACCAGCACAGCGCCCCTCAATACAGAGCCAGCATCCAGCTGGAGTACATATGTACAATATACACACTCTCTCTCTCTCTCATACACACACACACTCGCACACAGGCACGCGCGCACAGACACACACAGAGGCGCACACACACACACAGAGGCACACACACACACACTCGCACACGCACTCGCAGACAGGCACGCGCGCACAGACACACACAGAGGCACACACACACACGCACACACACTCGCACACACACACACAGAGGCACACACACACACACGCACACACACTCGCACACAGGCACGCGTGCACGCACACACACGCAGAGGCACACACACGCACACAGGCACGCGTGCACGCACACACACGCAGAGGCACACACACGCACACACACTCGCACACACACACACAGAGGCACACACACACACACGTGCATGCGTGCACACACACACACAGGCATGCACACAAATACACAGAGGTACAGAGACACACACACACACGCACGCACACACACACACACACACTCATACCATACACACAAACACACACAAACCCAAGTCTTACAAAACTGGAGTTAATAACTAAAATGGCCGCAGGAAAGGAGACACTGAAAGTTACCCAGGGAAATAGACGGCGTCTCCCTCATCCTTGCAGCAGGCAGGTGTGGGGGCGTGGGCGTTTGTGTTTGAGGTGGGGGGGCGGGGGTACTGCCGAACGTCCTTGGCAATACAGAATGACCAAAGTCACTGAACACTCATTTCCATGGCAACACTGAAAACGTAAACAAATGAAGCCCTTTAAAAAAATTTTTTTTTAAAAAGACATGGAGGTAGAGATGGTGAGTGATTCAGAGCACGTACAACACAGCGCAAAATCACACAAAGAAATGAAAATGAAAACAAGAAATAAGAAAAATGAGATCACACACGGGGACTTACCACAGAATTTCACCTGTTTACGAGAACTACAAGCTTAGAATGTAGAATACACAGAACAGGCACCATGCGGAGATGACAGCAAAGCAGCAAGGAAAACAAAAAAAATAAATAAAAATGAGATGGTTACCAAGGTGATGGCAGGAGGTCAGAGGTCAACATAAACGGGGGAACCCAACAGGGCGGGCGGGCGTCTGTGGGGAAGCAGAGCAGGCAGGGTGAGGTGAGCAGGCAGGGTGAGGTGAGCAGGCAGGGTGAGGTGAGCAGGCAGGGTGAGGTGAGCGCAGCGGCGTCTCTGAAACTCACGGGTGTTATGGAGGCAAAGCTTTTCCCACGCCACGCTGGAGGAACCCCAAACGCGGGGCGTAAGTAGTGTCCTCCCCCCCCCCCCCCCACACCCCCCCCCCGGAGTCCTCCTAATGTGGAACACGCCGCAGTATTCACCAGCGCTCACCGCCACAACCTCCGCTATCGATCCGGAACGGTCCGCTGGAGCGCGTGATGTCAGCGTGAGGTTTGAGCGCGCTCAGACGCCAGTCAGACGGAGACATTGCTCGAGCTGATCGACTGGACGATCTGCAAGTGCCCAATCAGCCAATGAGGAATCGCCCCAGCTGACTGAAACCCCTCCCACCCAACTGAAACCGCTCCCACCCAACTGAAACCGCTCCCACCCCTGACTGAAACCCTCCCACCCCTGACTGAATCCCTCCCACCCCTGACTGAAACCCTCCCACCCCTGACTGAACCCCTCCCACCCTTTGACACGAGAGCCAATAGCATGTTGTCCTGCTGAGCGGCTGGCCACAGACAAAACCAGACCATGGGGCCCGTCCATTAAATGAAAATGAAATTATGATGGCCCCCTTTATTAAATCACCCCTGGTGGTAAATCCAGGGTAGGGGGCACATTTCAGAAGGTTTTGGAAATGTGTGAAACTGTGGGGCCTCACATGAGACACCCCAGTGACGGAAAGCCGAAATCTATACGTCTAGAGGGGTAGCTGAGAGATATTCTGGCATAAACGCAGTAAGCTAACCCCAATATAGCTGAGGTTTTACCCAGATATAGACTGCTTACATACTAGTTGGCAAGAAAACTGTCAATTTTCTACCAAAATGTTGCCGGGATTTACACCTGAACACCTAGACGGCGTTTCGCCGGGTTTTTCCCGCTTAAAACGTTCGCTGGGACAGGAAGCCGCCAAACCGTCGCTCTCGCCCGCCATTTCTCTCGCGCGCGCGTACGAACTCCCGCCAAGCAGCCGCCCGCCGCGGCTCTGAGATTTATCCGCCGTCGTTATCCGTCCGGACACTTTCATTCTGTCGCTCGCTCGCGTCGTCGCGTCCTTCCGATGATGAAATTTATTTTTATCTGTTTTAATGTGTCCAGGGAATAGAGGCTGAAAATGAGCTCCACAGCTACAGTAACTCTGGCACATTTACCGAAAAGCGAAAAACCGAAATACTTATCAATGTCGTTATCGCTAATTACATAAATAAATTTTTTTAAAGAAATAAATGAAAGAAATGTGAAATACTAAATACTAGTCATTGAGGGATTGGAAGTGCACTACAGAATTCATTATAAAAGTGAGTGTGTGTGTGTGAGTGAGTGTGTTTGTGTGTGTATAAATATCACCGAAAAGCACTTGTGCTTAAGTTCAATATTTAACTAAATGTCATCATATCACCCTGAGTTACTGAACGTTCAGGCGTATCAGCAATACTGAACACACCCCATTACCAGGCTCGCACCACTTCAGTGAGAACATCGATGTTTTCTCCCCTTTCTGAATATTTACCCTGCTAATGCCTTCTTAATTGCTTTTTGTTTTTTCTCCTCCCCCCAGATAGTTTTCTTTCTTTTTTTTAATGCGTCCTTGATTTTTGGATAATCACAAACGAAGGCCCCCTTCACTGCCACCCCCCCCCCCCCCACCCTCCCCTCCTCCCCTCTCCCCCCTCCCCAGGTCCTTAATGAGCAGTAAGATCCCTCCTCTGCAGAAGACCTGTTATCCCTCCATAAACTTTAACCCCAACGAATCCAAACAAATCCAGCTCCAGTGGCTAATGACTATGGCTCCTGCTTCGAAGCCAAGCTTCAGAAAACAGATCAGGAACTGAGCAGGACGGGGTTAAATGCTTTTTCCCTGTTCTGTCCACCATCAACCCCCCCCCCCCCCCAACACTCCTCAAAGTAACTTAAATCACACTCCCATGCAAATAGCCATCGACGCAATAAGAAGCCATTACCAGCGGTTTTGAGAGTTCTGAGAAAGCAGAAAACAATTCCTCCCGCCCCAGATGACCGCGAGCGTTCGGCTGTGTAAAGGCGAGGCACTTAACGGACGCAGAAAGACGAATGCCTCGTCCGTAATTACGACTATTTACGCTACTAATCGCGAAAAAACGTTTCGCTGGACGGACGCGCGAGCGGGAGCCGAAGGCGGGCCGTTGTTCTGGCCTCAGAAGGAAATCATTCCTGGCTCCGCGCGCGCGGAGGAATCTCATTTTCTCCCTGGTATTACTGGGAGAGCCGTCCGGACCAAGAGCTCCCTCCAACTGTAAATTAGTAATAAACAAATAAATAAACAAACGGGCGATCAAAGAAGGCGAGAACGACCCACCGCGCTAGCAGACGACGCTATCGTGGGACGCTGATGACCCACCGCGCTAGCAGACGACGCTATCGTGGGACGCTGATGACCCACCGCGCTAGCAGACGACGCTATCGTGGGACGCTGATGACCCACCGCGCCAGCAGACGACGCTATCGTGGGACGCTGATGACCCACCGCGCTAGCAGACGACGCTATCGTGGGACGCTGATGACCCACCGCGCTAGCAGACGACGCTATCGTGTGACGCTGATGACCCACCGCGCTAGCAGACGACGCTATCGTGGGACGCTGATGACCCACCGCGCTAGCAGACGACGCTATCGTGGGACGCTGATGACCCACCGCGCTAGCAGACGACGCTATCGTGGGACGCTGATGACCCACCGCGCTACCAGACGACGCTATCGTGGGACGCTGATGACCCACCGCGCTAGCAGACGACGCTATCGTGCGACGCTGATGACCCACCGCGCTAGCAGACGACGCTATCGTGGGACGCTGATGACCCACCGCGCTAGCAGACGACGCTATCGTGGGACGCTGATGACCCACCGCGCTAGCAGACGACGCTATCGTGGGACGCTGCAGACAGCTCTGAAACTTTCCCCGCTCTTTCCGGCGCACACGTTCCATTTTAAACCCTTTGATAAACACGTTAATTAAAGCGCGTTTTTTCTGTCTTTGTTCCTCTGTGGTGGATTTCAAGGCGAACTTACAGGTGAGCCACCTGTGTACAGGTGTGCTGGGCTGGGAGGTGGGTTAGCTGGAGAGTCTACACCCTGCCCTTCCCAGACGAGCATGTGGGTTATGACACGTGCAAAAACAAGAAACGAAGACCTGCAATGTGTTCTTCAGGAAAAGTGGAGAGAAAATGAGCAGCTGCACATTGACGTGGCTAACAGAAACTCCACTGTACCTGTGCCCCTACCTGTACCTGTTCTCAGTACCTGTACCCATACCTGTACCTGTTCTCAGTACCTGTACCCGTACCTGTTCTCAGTACCTGTACCCGGACCTGTTCTCAGTACCTGTACCCTAACCCATACCTGTTCTCAGTACCTGTACCTGTACCTGTTCTCAGTACCTGTACCTGTTCACAGTACCTGTACCCGTACCTGTTCTCAGTACCTGTACCCGTACCTGTTCTCAGTACCTGTACCCTAACCCATAACTGTTCTCAGTACCTGTACCCGGACCCATACCTGTTCTCAGTACCTGTACCTGTACCTGTTCTCAGTACCTGTACCCGTACCCGTACCCATACCTGTTCTCAGTACCTGCACCCGTACCTGTTCTCAGTACCTGCACCCGTACCTGTTCTCAGTACCTGTACCCATACCTGCTCTCAGTACCTGTACCCGTACCCATACCTGTTCTTAGTACCTGTACCCGTACCTGTTCTCAGTACCTGTACCCATGCCTGTACCTGTTCACAGTACCTGCCTTCTACTCTTCCTCTGGCTCTGAGCCCTGTAGGCCACACAACAGAAGCAACATTCTTTGGCTGATCTGCTTAAAAAGTGACCTTTTATTAATAATAATGCAATTATGGCTTAAACACAGGAACATTCCTAGTAAAGCTCATAATACCTAAATAATAAACATTTTTTATGACACTACTATCGTCTGCACAAAGCGATTTCACTGCCACCGACCGCGCTGAGACTTTTCCGCGCTGTTTCTAGAGTGTATGCCAATAATTGACCATTTAACTCTTTCAGTTCAGTTTTTGGTCACATTGACCCATTTTAAACTTTTAGTAAAAGAGGAATTATGCTTTTGAGAGATCCAGTTCAAATGTGATCCTTGTATTGTGTTTCTATTTGTTGTTTAGCATGTGTATTTGCTTAATGTCTGTTTGCCTAGACGGTTTCTTTGAATATGATAAGGATGACAAATAATTGAGAATGTCAGTTCAAAACAATAACTATCAATAATCTACTGCATGGAAACCTTGTTTCATTTTAATTTTTCACAGATAAACATGATTTATGCCCCATCCCTTCATTATAGTGCGTTTATATAAATCACATCTTTATCACAAAATGAGTGACACTTTCATTGTTAACTTTGATCTTGCAGATGAAAAAATGGCAATGATTAACCATATATACTTGTTTACATTGCTTGGAATTGAGATAAAGATAATGTATTTTTGCATAAATTTTATTCTTGTATTGCTTTAAAATCCCAAATAATTCCCCGGGTATATTTAACCCAGGATAAGTAAACGCTACACAAAGGTTGAATATGTGCTTTATAACTACCTCGCCATCATGTGTACATGCATACTTTCAAATAGTTTTATTGATGTAATTCCACAGATTTCATGAAAATGAAATCATTGCCATTACATCAGATTAAAACCAGATTAATAAAACCTATGTGCATTATTAAAAATTGAAATCATTGACTGCATTATAACAAAACCATGAAGCCATATACATACATGCATATGGCAGACGCATTAAATATGTCATGTATAATAAAAATGACCATCATCACCACCACCACCATAATAATCATAATTATAATAATGTACCTGTTTATAATAACATCATTGTCAGCCAGTCAGTGAATGAATGAAAAAAAATGTTGAACACGGACACAAGTACCATTTTTATATCTTATGTGCAATACAAATACGAATGAGAACCACATTTGCCATAATAATCAGCCATTTAATTAAAACGCAAGAAAAATTACAAAAGAGGCTGCTGGCGAGTCACTGAACTAATTGCGTTTGCTATATTTGTCTTTGATCTTGTGTTGCTTATTAAGCCCAATCAAAACAGGGTTTTTAAAAAATCACATCGCAATCTTACGCATCAGATGTTGAACGTGGACCGTGAAAAGCTTTTAAATACTCAGTTTTCTCATTTAAAAAATAATTTATTGTGCCAATGTTGTCATTAATTTGTAGTTTTGTAGTTTTCCCTTAACCAACACGTTGTAGATGTACTTCCAGGTTAAGTCTACTAACTTCCTGTTCCACGTTTTTCCAGACATGACAGTTTGTTTAGCTACTTGTAGGTCAGCGACGCCGCTGTGCGCCTCAGAAGTAGATGGTTAGAAGAGAGAGCTCAGGAATTGGACTACAGACATAGGATTTATGAGGGACAGGGATTCAGGCATACAGGCTAGGACACATGGAACGTGTGTCCTTAACTTGTAACAGTTCGACAAGCAGATTTTTCCAGATTACTGAACTGATTACTAAATCGATTCAACTACGGCTGCTACTATTATTGAAATATACCGTGCTGAACCCAAGCGTGAAGTATGACACACAGGTATTTGCTTTCTTTCTCTCTATTTCTCTCTCTCTCTCTGCTTTCTCTCTCTCACTCAAGCAGCCAAAGCCAGGCTGTGTTTTTAGAAGCTCACTTCCTGGTCTTGTTCAGAGACGTTGCTCACTAGCACCAGTGCGGTTGGCTCCAGTATTCAGCCACCCGTTCCAATGCAAGTCAGTGGTAAAAACAGTCAAAATACAAAGACAATAATTTTTTTTCCCCTCAAGAATACGTCGTTGCGATAGGCGTTTTTCATCATCTAATGTCTCTCCATGTGCTAATCTTGTGTCGTTTGGACAACATTTGAATTTTCGGTGGACAAATCAGGGACGGTTTGAGTCACTGTCTAGTCGCTGTGCGTTGCTAGGGGGACACGCCAAGCAGACGACCCGGACCCGGATCAGACTTCATGACCATATAAGAGTCCCCTCATTTTCCCTATTGCACAGTCTCTGGTTACAAGCTGTACAAAATGGCGGCACAGAAAATTTGGCAGCTTCCGAACACTTTTTACACGCCCGTGGAAAGTCGATGGGTGACGACACTGGTATATATATTTTTTACACGCTGTGCTCTCGCTCAGAAAAGCACATCTCAGTCGGTGAAGCAGAGGAGTTTTTTTTATTATTCTCACAGTCACAGTTACTTTGTTTGATTCAGTTCCTCCCATTAAACAGAATACTTTCCCTTTGTTCAAGAGGCCCAAGAAAAGCCTAAAACTCCACGACAATTCTCAGCAGAAGACAAGGAGGGAGGGAGGGAGGGAGAGAAAGAGAGAGAGAGAAAGAGAGAGAATGGAAAAATCATTAATCCATTAAAGCTCAGCCAATCTTCAGAGACAAATTGCTCTTCAGCGGGATATGCAAATTACAAAGGCGAGAGCGGAGCGTTGAAAAAAAGAAACAGGGACACAATAATAATATTTGGTGGCCCTGGCGTACGTGAGGGTGTTCCTGCCGAGCGCGTTCTCGACGCTTTGGGTTTTCCTCCAGCGTTCAGCGCCTCCAGAGCGCCCCCCCACCTCCCCACCCCCCCGGATTTTATTAGAGGGGAACTTTTAAAAACGCTGACCTCAGATCAGACAAGACAAGCGCATTCATCACCCGGGCACTTAAACTAATTATTTCAGAAGACGAAACGGTCCGCGCTTAGGCTACAGTAACGAGTTAACTAGAGAAACGGACAGAAGTGCTGCCTCCTCCTCCACAGGGAACCAGGGGTCCTAAGCAGCTCATCAGCACCGCGTGGAACAGCTCGGGGTTTGCTGCCGCTAATATATTTATTCCCCTCCCAACTTTTTTTGTCGAAAGCGAAAAAAGCTTATTTTTCAATTCCCGCCCCCCTTCGGGAAATCGAATGATTAAAACGCTGAAATGTAAAACGTCCTCCGCGCTGGGGGAACGCGGTCGCCGGGCCGGAATCCGATCCGGAATGTTCCGCCCGTGACTGCGAGAGGGGCGGAGCTTAATTAAGAGCGGGTTTTACCCAAGGACAGAAGGCTTCGGTTGGCTCGGCCTCCCTTCTCGTGGCACAAGAGCACCTCCTCTGGCTGGTTTGGGCGCTGCACCCACAGCAGGCCTTTCTTCAGCTGTGCACATAGCCTGTTAGCCTTCTGGCCAAAGAATGAGGGGTATTTTGGGTATAAGAAGTGGGTGGAGACTACACGCATGTAGAACGAGGCACGTGATTCTGTCTGTTAAGGATAAATAAGCTGAATACCAAACCATCTGTGACACTTTAGCTTACTTTCCCCAGAGGCAGACATCTGTGTTAATGGATGTAGCAAAAGAAATAATGAGTGTTCTCTCATTCACGGTGCATGAACCAAAGACAGCACCAGAACAATTAAACTACATTTCCCAGAGTGCTCTAAGTGAGAACCAGTGCAACCACAATGTCTCGAAATAGCAGCTAAGAATCTGAATAGTGTAGTTGAGAAGATGTGGGGGGTGGGCTTACATAATTTGTGTGTGTGTGTGTGTGTGTGTGTGTCTGTCTGTTGTACGGTGTGTGTTAGAATGTCTGTGTTTGAGCACGGTGTGTGTTAGCGTGTCTGTGTTTGAGTACGGTGTGTGTTAGCGTGTCTGTGTTTGTGTACGGTGTGTGTTAGCGTGTCTGTTTGAGTACTGTGTGTGTTAGCGTGTCTGTGTTTGAGTACGGTGTGTGTTAGAATGTCTGTGTTTGAGTACGGTGTGTGTTAGCGTGTCTGTGTTTGAGTACAGTGTGTGTTTGAGTACGGTGTGTGTTAGCGTGTCTGTGTTTGAGTACGGTGTGTGTTAGCGTGTCTGTGTTTGAGTACGGTGTGTGTTAGAATGTCTGTGTTTGAGTACGGTGTGTGTTAGCGTGTCTGTGTGTGTACGGTGTGTGTTAGCGTGTCTGTGTTTGAGTACAGTGTGTGTTTGAGTACGGTGTGTGTTAGAATGTCTGTGTTTGAGTATGGTGTGTGTTAGCGTGTCTGTGTTTGAGTACTGTGTGTGTTAGCGTGTCTGTGTTTGAGTACGGTGTGTGTTAGAATGTCTGTGTTTGAGTACGGTGTGTGTTAGCGTGTCTGTGTGTGTACGGTGTGTGTTAGCGTGTCTGTGTTTGTGTACGGTGTGTGTTAGCGTGTCTGTGTTTGAGTACTGTGTGTGTTTGAGTACGGTGTGTGTTAGCGTGTCTGTGTTTGAGTACGGTGTGTGTTAGCGTGTCTGTGTTTGAGTACTGTGTGTGTTAGCGTGTCTGTGTTTGAGTACGGTGTGTGTTAGAATGTCTGTGTTTGAGTACGGTGTGTGTTAGCGTGTCTGTGTGTGTACGGTGTGTGTTAGCGTGTCTGTGTTTGTGTACGGTGTGTGTTAGCGTGTCTGTGTTTGAGTACTGTGTGTGTTAGAATGTCTGTGTTTGAGTACGGTGTGTGTTAGCGTGTCTGTGTTTGGGTACGGTGTGTGTTAGCGTGTCTGTGTTTGAGTACGGTGTGTGTTAGCGTGTCTGTGTTTGAGTACTGTGTGTGTTAGCGTGTCTGTGTTTGGGTACGGTGTGTGTTAGCGTGTCTGTGTTTGAGTACGGTGTGTGTTAGCGTGTCTGTGTGTGTACGGTGTGTGTTAGCGTGTCTGTGTGTGTGTACGGTGTGTGTTAGCGTGTCTGTGTGTGTGTACGGTGTGTGTTAGCGTGTCTGTGTTTGAGTACGGTGTGTGTTAGAATGTCTGTGTTTGTGTACGGTGTGTGTTAGAATGTCTGTGTTTGAGCACGGTGTGTGTTAGCGTGTCTGTGTTTGAGTACGGTGTGTGTTGGCGTTTCTGTGTTTGAGTACGGTGTGTGTTAGCGTGTCTGTTTGAGTACTGTGCGTTAGCGTGTCTGTGTTTGAGTACGGTGTGTGTTAGAATGTCTGTGTTTGAGTACGGTGTGTGTTAGCGTGTCTGTGTTTGGGTACTGTGTGTGTTAGCGTGTCTGTGTTTGAGTACTGTGTGTGTTAGCGTGTCTGTGTTTGGGTACGGTGTGTGTTAGCGTGTCTGTGTGTGTACGGTGTGTGTTAGCGTGTCTGTGTTTGAGTACTGTGTGTGTTAGCGTGTCTGTGTTTGAGTACGGTGTGTGTTAGAATGTCTGTGTTTGAGTACGGTGTGTGTTAGAATGTCTGTGTTTGAGTACGGTGTGTGTTAGCGTGTCTGTGTGTGTACGGTGTGTGTTAGCGTGTCTGTGTTTGAGTACAGTGTGTGTTAGCGTGTCTGTTTGTGTACGGTGTGTGTTAGCGTGTCTGTGTTTGAGTACGGTGTGTGTTAGCGTGTCTGTGTTTGAGTACGGTGTGTGTTAGCGTGTCTGTGTTTGAGTACGGTGTGTGTTAGCGTGTCTGTGTGTGTACGGTGTGTGTTAGCGTGTCTGTGTTTGAGTACGGTGTGTGTTAGAATGTCTGTGTTTGAGTACGGTGTGTGTTAGAATGTCTGTGTTTAAGTACGGTGTGTGTTAGCGTGTCTGTGTTTGAGTACTGTGTGTGTTAGCGTGTCTGTTTGAGTACTGTGCGTTAGCGGGTGATTTGGGAAGAGTATTTTTTAACTTTGGGTTCTAGAGGCGCATTTGTAAACTTGGAGGAGCGCCCTCTCGTTCACACCGCTCAGGGTGGAGTCAGGGGGATGCCGAGTTCTTCAGAAGAAGACAGCTGTGCCTAAAAGTCATTTGATGCACCCCCCCCCCCCCCCGCCTCCCCCCCCCTCCCCCTCCTCCGATGCCCCACTTCTCAGGAACACGAAGAGGCTTATCATGAAAGAGCAGCATGCTGATGTTGTCACGGCAACTTTCAAGTGATTCTGATTAAAGGGTTCACGCTCAAAACCCTGCACCCGCCCCCCCCCCCGCTCCCCGAACCACCCCCCCACCCCCGCGTCTGGATCTGCCAAGGAGCGCAGTCTCTCCCCGATCATCCAGCCCATCGGTCCTCCGCTCCTCTGCATCCCAAACAGGCGAACAGAAAGGTTAAGGCCGTCTGAAACACGCCCGGGTGCCTAAAATGGCTCCTCACCCCGGCCCTGCACTGAAGGGCCCCTCCTGTGAACAGCCTTCTCTCACAGCGTCCCGCTTACCTGACGTTAGAGGGGGAGGCGGAGTGGGCGTCTGATCAAACGGAGGGATCTGCACAGGTCACCCCCCCTCTCCTCTCTCCGCGGGGTCACACAGAGCAAACGCAGGACAGCCCAAACGCCATAATCCCCTCTGATTGGGCCTCAGAGACCGAGCCGGTCGAGGAAAACTTTGCCGAGCTTAATGCGAAATTATTCACGCAAACGCATGCGTGCACACGCCCCCTCTCACACATGCACACACACACACACACACACACACACTCACACGCCCCCTCTCACACATGCGCATGTACACCCACACGCAAATGCATGCGTGCACACGCCCCTCTCTCACACATGCGCATGTACACCCACACGCAAATGCATGCACATGAAGACAAACAGCCACGGGCACACACACACACACACACACACACACACACACTCAAACATGCAGTGCCCTCCATAATGTTAGGAACAAAGACTTTTTTTCCCTCTTGATTTGGCTCTGTGCTCCACAGTTTTAGATCTGTAATCAAAACGGTAGCGATGCGTAAAAAGCGCTGTAATTTCTACAGGGTGAAGCTGAGAATCTGCACTTTAACCACATGTGCAATTGTGGATGGACAGACGGACGGACTCACTCACTCACATACAGACACCGACACACACACAGACGCATGCACACACACACGCACACACTCACACACACACACAGACACATGCACACACACTCACACACACACACAGATCTCACACACACACACACACACACACACAGATCTCACACACACACACACACACACACACACACACACAGACGCATGCACACACACATGCGCACACACGCACACACGCACACACTCACACACACACACACACACACACACACAGATTTCACACCGCACACACACACACTCACACACACACACACAGATCTCACACCGCACACACACACACACACACACACACACTCACTCACACACTCACGCAGGCGCATGCACACTCCATGGTTTCCTAAGCAGAATGAATCTCAGGTGTAGCATCTCAGGCTGAAAGACGGTCCGACTCTGATGGTTCACAAAGCTTTCATTTGAATTTTAATCTGAATATGTTGTAGCTCCATAAACACACCGTAAGATCTAAAAGATGAAAACAAACCAAACCATTACCATCTACTACAATTTCTTATGTAATGTCAAACACAGCGAACTGCAGTCTTATAATAATGTAGTGTAACAAAAAACAACACATTTGATCTCAATAGCAAAAATCAAGTGTAAACGTAACACTGAAAATGAATCACTGTTTACATTTCACTCATGAATTCCAACAGTTTTCTGTCTGAACCAAACAACTCTCTGCTCAGATTGATATAGGTAGGCCTATTTACCTCTTGAAACCCTTTTAAATAAACCAGTTAGCACAGACACTAACAATATCATTAGAAATTATAACTTGCATGCAATACACGTAAGTTCGTTTTTACACATGCTTATAATTATTTACTGCAATACGCATTTTATCAGTTCAGCATTTAACAAACCCGCAGAGCTAGCCAAGTTAAACTAAGCCGTGGAATGTTAATCACTTGTGAACAGCGCGCACATATTTCGGCAATGCGTTGAGCTAAAACAGCGGCATTTTAGGTAAGAAATATTCGCTTACAAATCTACCAAAACTATACATTAAAGCTACGATGTCGCGCAATACTAATCGCACAATAAGAAACGAAACAATTACAAACCTTGTGCTAATATCAGCCAGGTGCAAAACAATAAAACGAAAATCCATTTTGCTAAGCTTGGAAATAGTTTTTCCACCGTGTTTTTAACAAACTTACCGTTTGTCTAAACTTCCTTTTTGCATGAACGTCGAGTGCCGGGATGTTAATTCAAATTAAAGACCCACTAACGCAATTACAATAAGGTCACTAATGCAACAACGACCTTATGAGGAAACAAACAGAAAATAACTAAACATGAACAAATTGCATTGTTGACAATATTAGGCCAAAAAATAAGGGTCAGTTACATCGGGCGAGCCCAGCACAGTGTTCAGAGGGAGCATGGTTTCTGTGATAGATGTGTGGGGTTTCTGTGAGAGATGTATGAGGTTTCTGTGAGACGTGTGCACTTTCTGTGAGAGATGTGCACGGTTTCTGTGAGAGGTGTGTAGGGTTTCTGAGAAGTGTGCGTTTTCTGTGAGAGATTTGTGGGGTTTCTGTGAGAGATGTGTGTGGTTTCTGTGAGAGATGTGCGTGGTTTCTGTGAGAGAAGTGTGCGTTTTCTGTGAAAGATGTGTGGGGTTTCTGTGAGAGATGTGCGTGGTTTCTGTGAGAGATGTGCGTGGTTTCTGTGAGAGAAGTGTGCGTTTCTGTGAAAGATGTGTGGGGTTTCTGTGAGAGATGTGTGTGGTTTCTGTGAGAGATGTGTGGGTTTCTGTGAGAGATGTGCGTGGTTTCTGTGAGAGATGTGCGTGGTTTCTGTGAGAGATGTGTGTGGTTTCTGTGAGAGATGTGCGTGGTTTCTGTGAGAGATGTGCGTGGTTTCTGTGAGAGATGTGCGTGGTGTCTGTGAGAGATGTGCGTGGTTTCTGTGAGAGATGTGCGTGGTTTCTGTGAGAGATGTGCGTGGTGTCTGTGAGAGATGTATGAGGTTTCTGTGAGAGAACTGTGCGTTTTCTGTGAGAGAACTGTGCGTTTTCTGTGAGAGATGTGTGGGTTTCTGTGAGAGATGTGTGGGGTTTCTGTGAGAGATGTGCGTGGTTTCTGTGAGAGATGTGCATGGTGTCTGTGAGAGATGTGCGTGGTGTCTGTGAGAGATGTGCGTGGTGTCTGTGAGAGATGTGCGTGGTTTCTGTGAGAGATGTGTGCAGTTTCTGTGAGAGATGTGCATGGTGTCTGTGAGAGATGTGATTGATGCTCCTTTCTGTGTTTGTGCTGCTTCAGGCCTCAGGATTCCCGCCATTTACCTCCTGTGATGCGTTCAGACTTCTGCTTATTCCCGCTAATGCCCTCAAACCCCGCTGGACCACCACGCATTTCGCCAACCAGTCAATTATTCGGAGAAACCAGTCTGAAGAAATATTGTTTCATGCTAATTAACAGGTTTATTCCCAGCTGCTTGGAGTCAAATGGTACCCTCAGAGTCAGAAGCCCAGCTCCCTGACCACTACGCTACACTGGAGCCCTAACTGGTCAGGCAGCTGATTGGTGTATCAGATCATATCTGACCAATCAGAAAGTGCTGTGTTCATCCAACTGCTGAATTTCAAGTGGCCACGCCTCCTACAAGCAGTGGACTGCGTCAGTGCAAACACCTCGGTCTAGCAGTGCCAGCAGCACCAGCGGCACAGGAAGTGGGCGTTTGCGTAGGTCTCGTCTGCCCTCCCCTGATTGGTTGCCGGTTGCCGGTTGCCGTAGTGATGGGATGGGCCAATGAACACAACTGGGTAGTACAAATTAGGAGGCCACCTGACACCCTGTTGTCATCGTCATCGTTAACCAAAAGTTTAAAAAAATGCCAGAACAAAAAACTCATTCTTAAATAGGTGGCTCAAAAAAAAACTGGTCAATCACTCTGAAACGCCCCCCTCCCCCCCCCCTTCAAACGTTGACCTGAAGAGCAGCCACACCCCCCCTCCTCCTTCAAACGTTGACCTGAAGAGCAGCCACACCCCCCCCCTCCTTCAAACGTTGACCTGTAGAGCAGCCACACCTGTAAAACATCTAACGCCAGCAAAGTCTGTCTGAAGTCTCTCATCCACTAAACACGAGCGTTCCACAGAGACTCCGGCTGAGGTGCAGCAAGGTCCTGCCAACCAATGAGCATCAAACGGCCGGGCCAGGACTGGCTTCAGAACTCGCAAGATTTGCCGATAAACTTTAAAAAGAAAGCGGGAGCCATTTTGAATTCTCTCGGTGCAGGCACTGTCTCTGGCGGTGCATTATTAATGCTGGGGAACGCGGAAACTGAGCACGTTTCAGTCATAAAGAAGTTTATCTGACAGCGTCACCTCCGATTTCGGGATTAAATCATCGCTCAGATAGCGCTGATAGAACACGGCGCCTTGCTGATAAATCGCCCCGAATGCGGAAAGACTTTAAAGGGGCAGCGAACCCGAAAATATAAATGTCACATTCTGTGTATTATTCTGCGAGATTCATAAGGCCTCGATTAAAAAAAAAAAAAAAAAAGTGACTTTTACGGCTGCAAAAAAAGTCTGCTCCAAGTTCAGAAACCCCGACTGAAAAGTGGGGTCTTATGGCATTGTGTGTGTGTGAGACTGCACAGGAGCCATT